>NC_041385.1:426893600-426964702 GCF_002162155.2 Triticum dicoccoides
GTGGGAGAGGAAGAAGGGAGGAAGGGGGTGGGCGCGGTAGTGTGGGGGCAGGGGTGGTGCTGGTGGTCACCGTGGTGGCGCGCCGGTGGGAGGGAGCAGATGCAGTGGGGTTCGTGGGTTTGGTGGTTGGATCGGGGATAGTGGGGTGCGGTGGTGTGGTTAGTTTGTAGCTACGAGTGGGTACGAGGTGTTATCAGAATAAGCGGAGGTGTTAGCAGAATAAGGTCTTAAGAGGTGTTATTAGAATAGACCCACCCTATATATATGTTTGTTTGTTTGTTTGATGCTTTTATTATGTACTACTTGGCAATAGAAGACTTGTACATGCTAAACCTGTTATGTGTCTGCTTGTTTCTTCTTTTAGAATGCTGACAAAATATTGGGGAAGAGTGCCTTATTAAGCAATAGTAAAGGAAGTAATGGAGATAAGGTTCAGGATAGTGAGACATCCTTGTTGGTCTCAAACAAAGCTGATAAAACAGTTAAGGAAAACTATCTTGAAGACAGCTAGACAACCCGAAAGTCTTGTCTTGGTTTAGTGTTTGAGTTACTGGCCACTACCGCTGGCACAAGCTATTCAAACTCACTGTCTGAATCAGTTCGATTTCTTGAGTCTCAACTACAAGCTGAAAGACATCGATCAGCTATGCTGCAACAAGATGCCGAAGGACTGCGGAAGTCCCTGGAGCATTCAGATGCATACTTTCTGGTGCAACCGCAAGCGTTGGAGGATTTTAGCGCCAAACAGTACAAAGCTAATAAGCTTGCTAAGCTTATTGCCAGCATGGTGGATACCTAGGATAACGTTTCTTGAGCTCTTCTGAAGTTGTTTCAGTTATGGACTTGTTTTGCTGCTGCATTTATTTGCACTGCTGGGCAATATAGACGGCCAGTGTATGTAATATTGTCTTGTTTAGTTGTTTTTTTGTAGTCACTTCAGTTCTTTTTCCGCTTTTTTCTAGTGGCCACAACAACCTACTTTTATAACTAGGCCATAATAACCATGGCAAAACATGGACTATTGTAACCATGGTCCTGCTATCCTCCACGGGTTGTACGATCCATGGGCCTTCTATGGGTCGTAGGATCCATGGGCTTTCTACGGGCCGTACGATCAATGAGCCTTCTATGGGCCATAGGATCCACGGGCCTTCTACGTCCCATGATATCGACGGGCCTTCTACGGGCCGTCTAATCTATGGGCCTTGTACGGGCCGTATAATCATTTTGCCAAACATGGGCCGTACTATTGGTGGACCAATAATGGTCCGCAAAATGGGCCGTAAACAAGCTAGAGTGGAAATAGTATGTTTTGTGGCCTGACCATAACGGGCCGTTAATAGGTCGTATTTGATGATGCTATGAAAACGGCCCAATGAATTAACGGGCCACAAACGGACTGACTGTAACCATGGGCTGAATTTGTCCCACAAGCAGAAAAGGACAGTAATGGGCCGTAAGTAACCGAATGCTGGAAATGAGCCCAAGAATAAATGGGTCCTGAGAAGGCCAAAAGGTAACACGGGCTAGAAACGGCCCAACGGAATAATGGGCCGCTAATGGGTATAAAGCGATACACTGTTCATTACGGAACAGTTTCACCACGAGCCGTTAATGGGCAAAGAGTTACAAAGGGACTCATATGGGCCAAAAGATGTCATGGGCCGTACATGGGCCTGAAGTTACAACGGGCTGGAATCATATTGGATGGCCCAAATGACGCTACTGGGCGGTAGGCCATAACGGGTCATGAGTTAGCGGGCTGTAAATGGGCTATATGCGAACAAGCCGTTAACTGGCTTTCCGTGGGCTCGCCCACTATCTTTTTAACCAAGTCAAATGAGCCGACCTTTTCACCGGAATGGGCCTCTGTTGCGCCATGCCACGTGTCGACGTATCATAGGCACCTTCAATCCAATGAGTGGATGACATCTGTCCCAACGGTGAGCCGACACGTGGTTCCTCCGGCCAATGAGAAATTTACATGTGGAAAATCCCCATTGGTCGTGGCTGTTAGCGGGTTATCGGATCCAAAACTGGACCCGGTAGCTTCAGGTGACCTGTTACGATGGATGCCACGTGTCGGTCACCCTTGACGAAAGCACTTCCGTGACGCGCGATTTATCGTCATGGAAGTGGACACTTCCATGATGATAATTTTGGTAATGTCATGGAAAACTTCTACGACAACACAGGTATGACTATCTTGATTCTGTCATAAAATTGTCATGGATGTACATGCATGACAGAAAACGTGACCTACCATGACAAACACGTATCATCACGGAGGTGTATTTTTTTGTAGTGATCCCATTGTCACCAATGATATCCCATCGCAAGACATACATCAAGTGTTCTGAAATCCAATACTCAATCCAACAAAACGAAACCTCAAAGAGCAAGACTCAATTCATCACAAGAAAGTAGAGGGGGGTAAACACCATATGATCCAACTATAGTAACAAAGCTCGCGGTACATCAATATCGTGCCAAATCAAGAACAAGAGAGAGAGAGAGAAGAGAGAGAGAGAGAGAGAGATCAAACACATAGCTACTGGTACATACCCTCAGCTATGAGGGTGAACTACCCCCTCCTCGTCATGGAGACCGTCAGGATGATGAAGATGGCCATGGTTTCCCCCTCCAGCAGGGTGCCGGAACAAGCTCCTGATTGGTTTTTCGTGGCTACGAGGCTTGCGGCGGTGGTACTCCCAATATAGGTTTCTTTTTGGGGGTTCTAGATTTATAGGATCTTTTGGCGTCGGTTTCACGTCAGGGGGGTCCACGGGGCAGTGACAAGGTAGGGGGCACGTCCTAGGGGGGTGGGCGCGCCCTCCACCCTTGTCCTTGCCTCGGGACTCTTCTGGCCCAACTCTTGTGCTTTCGGGGCTTCTTCTGGTCCATAAAAAATCATCGTAAAGTTTCAGCTTGTTTGGACTCCGTTTGGTATTCCTTTTCTGTAAAACTCAAAACCAAGGAAAAATAGAAACTTGCGCCGGGCTCTAGGTTAATAGGTTAGTCCCAAAAATAATATAAAATATCATAAAAATGCATATAAAACATCCTAGATGGATAATATAATAGCATGGAACAATAAAAAATTATGAATACGTTGGAGACATATCAAGGTTCAGTAGCAACATGATCTGAAGTTTCATGATCATTATCATTCACTTCCTCTCTACTTAGTGTAGGCATCACCAAAACGAATTTCTTGATGTGCTACATTCCAATTCGAGAGAAGGTATGATTACCTCAACAAGTTCTACTTTCCTCCCACTTACTTCTTTCGAGAGAACTCCTTCTCTAGAAAGGTTCCATTTTTGGAAACAAAGATCTTGGCTTTAGATCTATGGTAGAAGGTGTACCCAATTGTTTCCTTAGGGTATCCTATGAAGATGCACTTCTCCGATTTGGGTTTGAGCTTATCAGGCTGAAGCCTTTTGACATAAGTGGCGCAACCCCAAACATTAAGAAACGACATCTTAGGTTTCTTGCCAAACCATAGTTCATATGTTGTCGTCTCAACGGATTTAGATGGTGCCCTATTTAACATGAATGCAGTTGTCTCTAATGCATAACCCCAAAACAATAGTGGTAAATCAGTAAGAGACATCATAGAACACACCATATCTAATAAAGTACGGTTACAATGTTTGGACACACCATTACGCTGTGGTGTTCCAGGTGGCATGAGTTGTGAAACTATTCCACATTGTTTTAAATGAAGGCCAAACTCCTAACTCAAATATTCGCCTCCATGATCAGAACATGGAAACTTTATTTTCTTGTTACGATGATTCTCCACTTCACTCTGAAATTCTTTGAACTTTTCAAATGTTTCAGACTTCTGTTTCATTAAGTAGATATACCCATATATGCTCAAATCATCTGTGAAGGTCAGAAAATAATGATACCGCCACGTGCCTCAACACTCATCAGACCGCATACATCGATATGTATTATTTCCAATAAGTCATTAGCTTTCTCCATTGTTCTGTAGACCGGAGTTTTAGTCATCTTGCCAGTGAGGCATGGTTCGCAAGCATTAAATGATTCATAATCAAGTGATTCCAAAAGTCCATCTGTATGGAGTTTCTTCATGCGCTTTAAACCAATATGACCTAAATGGTAGTGCCACAAATATGTTGCACTATCATTATCAACTTTGCATCTTTTGGCATCAATATTATGAATGGGTGTATCACTACAATCGAGATTCAACAAAATAGACCACTCTTCAAGGGTGCATTACCATAAAAGATATTACTCATATTAATAGAACAACCATTATTCTCTAATTTAAATGAATAACCGTCTCGCACTAAACAAGATGCAGATATAATGTTCATGCTCAACACTGGCACCAGATAACAATTATTCAGGTCTAAAACTAATCCTGAAGGTAGATGTAGAGGTAGCGTGCCGACGGCGATCACATCGACCTTGGAACCATTCCCGACGCGCATCGTCACCTCGTCCTTAGCCAATCTTCATTTAATTTGTAGCTCATGTTTTGAGTTACAAATATGAGCAACCGAACCAGTATCAAATACCCTCGTGCTACTATGAGCATTAGTAAGGTACACATCAATAACATATGTATATCAAATATACCTATGTTCACTTTGCCATCCTTCTTATCCGCCAAATACTTGGGGCAGTTCCGCTTCCAGTGACCAGTCCCTTTGAAGTAGAAGCACTTAGTTTCAGGCTTGGGTCCAGCTTTGGGCTTCTTCTCGGGAGTGGCAACTTGCTTGCCATTCTTCTTGAAGTTCCCTTTCTTTCCCTTGCCCTTTTTCTTGAAACTAGTGGTCTTGTTAACCATCAACACTTGATGCTCCTTCTTGATTTCTACCTCCACGGCCTTAAGCATTGGGAAGAGCTCGGGAATTGTTTTGTTCATCCCTTGCATATTATAGTTCATCAAAAAGCCTTTGTAGCTTGGTGGAAGTGACTGAAGAACTCTGTCAATAAGACAATCAACTGGAAGATCAACTCCCAACTGAGTCAAGTGATTATAATACCCACACATTTTGAGTATGTGTTCACTGACAGAACTGTTCTCCTCCATCTTGCAGCTATAGAACTTGTTGGAGACTTCATATCTCTCAACCCGGGCATTTGCTTGAAATATTAACATCAACTCTTGGAACATCTCATATGCTCCATGACGTTCAAAACGTCTTTGAAAGTCCCAGTTCTAAGCCGTAAAGCATGGCACACTGAACTATCGAGTAGTCATCAGCTCGATCTTGCTAGACGTTCAAAACATCAGCTTCTGCTCCTGCAGCAGGCCTTTCACCTAGTGGTGCATAAGGGACATAACTCTTGTGTGCAGCAATGAGGATAATCCTCAAGTTACGGACCCAGTCCATGTAGTTGTTACCATCATCTTTCAACTTAGCTTTCTCTAGGAACGCATTAAAATTCAAGGGAATGGTAGCACGGGCCATTGATCTACAATGTAGATATGCAAATACTATCAGGACTAAGTTCATGGTAAATTAAGTTCAATTAATCAAATTACTTAAGAACTCCCACTTAAATAGAGATCCCTCAAGTCATCTATGTGATACGCGATCCAAATCAACTAACCCATGTCCGATCATTACGTGAGATGGGGTAGTCATCATGGTGAACATCTCTATGTTGATCATATCTACTATATGATTCATGTTCGACCTTTAGGTATCAAGTGTTCCAAGGCCATGTCTGTACATGATAGGCTTGTCAAGTTTAAACCAAGTATTCGGCATGTGCAAAACTGTCTTACACCCGTTTTATGTGAACATAGCGCCTATCACACCCGATCATCGCGTGGTGTCTCGAAACGATGAACTGTAGCAACGGTGCATACTCAGGGAGAACACTTTTACCTTGAAATTTAGTGAAGGGATCATCTTATAATGCTACCGCCATACTTATCAAAATAAGATGCATAAAAGATAAACATCACATGCAATCTAAATATGTGACATGATATGGCCATCATCATCTTGTGCTTTTGATCTCCATCTCCAAAGCATTGTCATGATCTCCATCATCACCGGCTCGGCACTTTGATCGCTATCATCGCGTCGTGGTCGTCTCACCAACTATTACTTCTACAACTATTGCTAACTCATAGCGATGAAGTAAAGCAATTACATGGCATTTGCATTTCATACAATAAATAGACAACCATAAGGCTTCTGCCGGTTGCCTGATATCTTACAAAACATGATCATCTCATATAATAACATATATCACATCATGTCTTGACCATATCACATCACAACATACCCTGCAAAAAAAAGTTACACTTCCTCTACTTTGTTGTTGCAAGTTTTACGTGGCTGCTACAGGTTTCTAGCAAGAACCGCTCTTACCTACGCATAAAACCACAACGGTGATTCATCAAGTTTGTGGTTTTAACCTTCTTCAAGGATCGGTCGTAGTCCAATTCAATTCAACTAAAGTAGGAGAAACAGACACCCTCCAGCCACCTTTATGCAAAACTAGTTGCATGTCAGTCGGTGGAACCGGCCTCATGTGCGTGGACATGTAAGGTTGGTCCGGGCCGCTTCATCCCACAATATCGCTGAATCAAAATAAGACGTTGGTGGTAAGCAGTATGACTATCACCGCCCACAACTCTTTGTGTTCTATTCGTGCATATCATCTACACATAGACCTTGCTCATGATGCCACTGTTGGGAATCGTTGCATGGAAAACAAAAGAAAATTCTACGCACACGCAATGATCTATCCATCGAGATGCATTGCAATGAGGGGGAGAGTGTGTCTACGTACCCTCATAGACCATAAGTGGAACCGTTTCACAACGTGGTTGATGTAGTTGAACTTCTTCGAGCTTCAACCGATCAAGTACCAAATGCGCGGCACCTCCATGTTCTGCATACGTTCAGCTCGGCGATGTCCCAGCAAGACCTCGAGGTAGTAGATGAGTTCCGTCAGCACGACGGCGTGGTGACAGTGATGGTGAAGTGATCTCCGCAGGGCTTTGCCAAAGGGGAGAGGGGCGCCGCACACGGCTAGGCAATTGCCGGGTGTGTGCTAGGCGCCCCCTCCCACATATATATAGGTGGGAAGGGGAGGGGAGGCAGCCTGGTGCACCACATAAGTGGTCGGCCGGCCCTAGGGCTCCTGCCCTGGCCGCGACCCCCTGCCGTGTAGTCCCAAGGGGGAAGGAAAGAGGGAGGGGAAGAGGGAAGGAAGTGGGAATCCTAATCCACACTTTCCTTTCCCTCGCCCTTTCCTTCTCCTCCTCAGGTCGGCCTGATATGGGGGGTGCACCAGCCCCTTGTGGCTGGTGCGTTCCCTCTCTTGGCCCATAAGGCCCATATCTTTTGTCGGGGCTGCCCGAAACCCCTTCCAGTGACCCGATAAGTACCCGGTACCCCCCGAAACACTTCCAGTGTCCGGATACTATCATCCTATATATCAATCCTTACCTCTCGACACTCCTCGTCATGTCCGTGCTCTCATCCGGGACTCCGAACAACATTTGGTCACTGAATCACATAACTCATATAATACTATATCGTCAAAGAACGTTAAGCGTGCGGACCCTACGGGTTAGAGAACTATGTAGACATGAATAAGACACCTCTCCGATCAATAACCAATAGAGGAACATGGATGCCCATATTGGCTTCGACATATTCTACGAAGATCTTTATCAGTCAAACCGTTATGACAACATATGTAATTCCCTTTGTCCATCGGTATGTTACTTGCCCGAGATTCGATCATCGGTATCTTCATACCTAGTTCAATCTCTATACCGGCAAGTCTCTTTACTTGTTCCGTAATATATCACCTCGTGACTAACTCCTTAGTCGTTTGCGTGCAAGCTTATGATGTGTATTACCGAGAGGGCCTAGAGATACCTCTCTGAAACTCAGAGTGACAAATCCTAATCTCGATCTATGCCAACTCAACAAACACCTTCGGAGATACCTCTAGAGCATCTTTATAATCACCCAGTTATGTTGTGACGTTTGGTAGGACATAAGGCATTCCTCTAGAATCTGGGAGTTTCATAATCTCATAGTCGAAGGAATATGTATTTGACATGAAGAAAGCAATAACACTGGAACTGAATGATCATTATGCTAAGCTAATGGATGGATCTTGTCCATCACATCATTCTCCTAATGATGTGATCCCGTTATCAAATGACAACTCATGTTAATGGTTAGGAAACCTTAACCATCTTTGATCAACGAGCTAGTCAAGTAGAGGCTCACTAGGGACACGATGTTTGTTGATGTACTCACACATGTATTTAAGTTTCCGATCAATACAACTCTAGCATGAATAATAAACCTTTATCATGAATAAGGAAATATAAAATAACAACTTTATTACTGCCTCTAGGGCATATTTCCTTCAAGAGTGTCAAACCTAATGAGGAGCAGAAGGAAATGACAAACGGTTTTTAGCAAGGTATTGTCTACAAGCACTGAAATTATCGGTAACAGATAGTTTGTTAGCAAGATAATTTGTAACGAGAAATAACTAGTAATGGTAACAAAAGGTGCAGCAAGGTAGCCCAATCCTTTTTGTAGCAAACAACATGCTAGAATGGTCTCTTATATAAGCAAAGTGTTATTGAGGACTGATACGTCTCCAATGTATCTATAATTTTTGATTGTTCCATGCTATTATATTACCCGTTTTGGATGTTTATGGGCTTTATTATACACTTCTATATTCTTTTTGGGACTAATCTATTAACCGGAGGTCCAGCCAAATTGTTGTTTTCTTGCCTATTTTAGTGTTTCGAAGAAAAGGAATGTCAAACAGAGTCCAAACGGAATGAAACCTTCGAGAGAGTTATTTTTGGAACAGAAGCAATCTAGGAGACTTGGAGTAGACGTCAGGGAAGCTTCGAGGTGGCCACGAGGGTCCAGGGCGCGCCCCCCACCCTCGTGGGCCCCTCGTGGCTCCCCTGACCGACTTCTTTCGCCTATATATATCCATATACCCCGAAAACATCCAGGAGCACAATAGATCGGGAGTTCCGCCGCCGCAAGCCTCTGTAGCCACCAAAATTCAATCGGATCCCTGTTCCGGCACCCTGTCGGAGGGGGCATCCATCACCGGTGGCCATCTTCATCATCCCGACGCTCTCCATGACGAGGAGGGAGTAGTTCACCCTCGGGGCTGAGGGTATGTACCAGTAGCTATGTGTTTGACCTCTCTCTCTCTCGTGTTCTTGATTTGGCACGATCTTGATGTACAGCGAGGTTTGCTATTATAGTTGGATCTTATGATGTTTCTCCCCCTCTACTCTCTTGTAATGGATTGAGTTTTCCCTTTGAACTTATCTTATCGGATTGAGTCTTTAAGGATTTGAGAACACTTGATGTATGTCTTGCATGTTCTTATCTGTGGTGACAATGGGATATCACGTGATCTACTGGATGTATGTTTCGGTGATCAACTTGCGGGTTCAGTGACCTTGTGAACTTCTGCATAGGGGTTGGCACACATTTTCGTCTTGAATCTCTGGTAGAAACTTTGGGGCACTCTTTGAAGTTCTTGGTGTTGGTTGAATGGATGAATATGAGATTGTGTGATGCATATCGTATAATCACACCCACGGATACTTGAGGTGACATTGGAGTATCTAGGTGACATTAGGGTTTTGGTTGATTTGTGTCTTAAGGTGTTATTCTAGTACGAACTCTATGATAGATCGAACGGAAAGAATAGCTTCATGTTATTTTACTACGGACTCTTGACTAGATTTATCAGAAAGGATAACTTTGAGGTGGGTTCGTACCCTACAATAATCTCTTCGTTTGTTCTCCGCTATTAGTGACTTTGGAGTGACTCTTTGTTGCATGTTGAGGGATAGTTATATGATCCAATTATGTTATTATTGTTGAGAGAACTTGCACTAATGAAAGTATGAACCCTAGGCCTTGTTTCAAAGCATTGCAATACCATTTGTGCTCACTTTTATCACTTGTTACCTTGCTGTTTTTATATTTTCATATTACAAAAACCTATATCTACCATCCATATTGCACTTGTATCACCATCTCTTCGCCGAACTAGTGCACCTATACAAATTACCATTGTATTGGGTGTGTTGGGGACACAAGAGACTCTTTGCTATTTGGTTGCAGGGTTGTTTGAGAGAGACTGAGGGAGTCCCGGATTAGGGGGTGTCCGGATAGCCGGATTATAACCGTTGGCCGGACTCCTGGACTATGAAGATACAAAATTGAAGACTTCGTCCCGTGTCCGGATGGGGCTTTCCTTGGCGTGGAAGGCAAGCTTGGTGATACGGATATGTAGATGTCCTCCCATTGTAACCGACACTGTGTAACCCTAGCCCTTTCCGGTGTCTATATAAACCGGAGGGTTTTAGTTCGTAGGACGAACAACAATCATACCATAGGCTAGCTTCTAGGGTTTAGCCTCTCTGATCTCGTGGTAGATCTACTCTTATACTACCCATATCATCAATATTAATCAAGCAGGAGTAGGGTTTACCTCCATCGAGAGGGCCCGAACGTGGGTAAAAACATTGTGTCCCTTGTCTCCTGTTACCATCCGCCTAGACGCACAGTTCGGGACCCCTACCAGAGATCCGCCGGTTTTGACACCGACATTGGTCCTTTCATTGAGAGTTCTGTTGTGCTGTCGCCATCAGGAAGGATGCCGCATCCCATCTTTAAAGACGGTGCTGTTGCTGAAGGAGCTTTGGCTATCGGCCAAACGGTCCGTCTAGGCGGTTTCCTTATGACCGCCTGTTCGGCCGCTGCACCGATGATGACTTCTCGGGTCATCGAAAACAATCTCCACCTCAACTCGGAACTCGCCGAGCAGTTAGATCCGATGGAGCTCTCTTCCTTAAGCGAGCTCTTGGATCGCATCGCCGCCCTGGGAGTCGCTATAGACTACGATCAGATTGGGCTGAAACCCGATCCGAGAGAGATTGACTCTCCCCAGGTCACCCACCACATCGCAGTGGTGGAAGAACGATGCGGCGAATCTTCACCCATCTTAAGGACCAGATATGTCTGGGTTCCCAATCCCTCCAAGTCGGATACCCGCGGAGGGGAGGACGTCACTCAAGTCCTGAACCTAAAGTTAGGCAGCGGGCCGGATTCATTGGACAACATCCAAGAACCTAAGCTTCCGAGTTCGGAAACTCCTTGGCCCCTGAGCCTCAGATCGGGCGAGGTTCTGGATTTAACTCCACCCGCCCACCCCAACATTAGGGATCTATCCCAAATTCGGCAAGAGCCCACGGAAACAGTACACCATTACTGGGCCAGATTCCTCCTGGTTATGAACAAAATAGAGGACTGCCGCGAGGAGGATGCAATTTCATTCTTCTGCAATAATTGCACGAACATCGAAATCCTCAACGCCATAAGTCATTGTGAAATTACACGCTTCGCTAACTTAGCATCCATAGTATGAAAATACTGTGTGATGGAAAGTGTTCGGAAAACCGAAATAAAATTCTGGGACAATCCGGCCCTGAATACAACCCCAGTCCAAAACAAAAGGGCGCATTATCGCCAGGCACCTGGGCCAAACACCAAAAAGCAAAAACCCTCTATAGGGTATGGAACCGTACTGGAGGGATGGCTCAATGGACCCTGTAAAATTCATAGTACAGAGGGCGCCACACCAACTCATAGCCTTAGAGCATGCTGGATACTCCGGCAGGTGGCCAGAAGTGGCGAGGAGCTTCTAACTCCAGAATCCGCAGAGCACCAGCCCAGGAATACCGGTACGGTATCAACAGTCTTCGAGACTTTCGCATCAAACAATATGCGGAAACGAACACTCCACAGCCTTACCGAAGTCTACCAGGTAGCAACAATAAACCCATGGAGTGACACGGCTATTACCTTTAATGCCAGTGATGAACCTAAATTCCGAACAGCCCGAGCACCAGCCGCATTGGTCCTCAGTCCGATAGTGGACGGCTTTCGACTTACCAAGGTACTCATGGACGGTGGCAGTGGATTGAACCTCATTTATGAGGAAACCCTTCGAAAAATGGAAATAGACTGGAGCCGCATTGAGCGAAGCAACACAACCTTTAGAGGAATAATCCCTAGTCGGGAAGCGCGCTGCACAGGAAAAATCACACTGGATGTGGTGTTTGGCATGCCGGATAATTACAGGTCCGAGGAGGTCACGTTTCAAGTGGCCCCATTCAGCAGCGGATACCACGCCCTGTTAGGGTGAGAGGCATTCACAATTTTTCAAGCTATACCCCATTACGGGTACATGAAGCTCAAAATGCCCGGACTCAACGGAATCATCACTCTTACTAGTGACCCGGACATAGCACTCCGCGCCGAGAACAAGACAGCCGCACTGGCCCTTGAGGCACTATCCGAAGCCCTAGCGGCCGAAGAACTGACTTCGCTGCGCTCCACGGCGAACAGGGACGACGTAATACTCGATAAAAGATCCAAGTCCACCTCTTTTAAACCGGCGAACGAAATAGTCAAATTCCAAGTCCATCCAACGGACCCTACAAAAATGGCCTCCATCGGGGCGCAATTAAATCTTGATGTAGACGCCACACTACGAGAATTCCTACGCGAAAATTGGGACATTTTTTCTTGGCACCCTTCAGACATGCCAGGAATCCCACACAGGCTGGCCGAGCACAGCCTAAACATCCTAAAAGGATTCAAGCCTGTCAAACAGGCTCTTCGGCGTTTCTCTGAGCCTAAGAGACAAGCCATGGGAGAGGAGCTAGCCAAACTACTAGAGGCCGGATTCATCAGAGATATAAAACATCCGGATTGGCTAGCAAACCTGGTGATGGTACCAAAGAAGGACAAATCCTGGCGCCTATGCGTCGATTTCAAGGACCTCAACAAGGCTTGCCCAAAGGATCCCTTCCCCCTCCCCCACATCGATCAAATTATCAACGCCACTGCAGGACACGATTCATTGTGTTTCCTCGACGCATACTCCGGCTACCATCAAGTTAAGATGGCAGAGCCAGACCAAGCCGCAACGGCATTCATCACCCCATACAGCCCATTCTGCTTCAACACAATGCCCTTCGGGCACAAAAACGCCGGCGCATAATATCAGCGCATGATTCAGACATGTCTGGCAAACCAGATCGGCAAAATAGTGGAGGCATACATAGATGACGTGGTCGTCAAAACCAAGCATGTCGAAACTCTAGTAGACAACTTGAGGCTCACATTCGATAACCTCCAAACATATGACATCAAGATTAATCCGAAAAATGCGTTTTTGGCGTATCAGCCGGAAAGCTCTTGGGATTTGAGGGAGTCCTCGATTAGGAGGTGTCCGGATGGCCGGACTAAGACCTTTGGCCGGACTCCTGGACTATGAAGTTACAAGATTTAAGACTCCGTCCTGTGTCCGGATGGGACTTTCCTTGGCGTGGAAGGCAAGCTTGGCGATACGATATGAAGATCTCCTCCCATTGTAACCGACTCTGTGTAACCCTAGCCCTCTCCGGTGTCTATATAAACCGGAGAGTTTTAGTCCGTAGGATGAACAACAATCATACCATAGGCTAGCTTCTAGGGTTTAGCCACTCCGATCTCGTGGTAGATCTACTCTTGTACTACCCATATCATCAATATTAATCAAGCAGGAGTAGGGTTTTACCTCCATCGAGAGGGCCCAAACCTGGGTAAAAACATCGTGTCCCTTGTCTCCTGTTACCATCCGCCTAGACGCACAGTTCGGGACCCCCTATCCGAGATCTACCGGTTTTGACACCGACATTGGTGCTTTCATTGAGAGTTCCGCTGTGTCGTCACCATCAGGAAGGATGCCGCATCCCGTCTTTAAAGACGGCGTCGTTGCTAAAGGAGCTTTGGCTGTCGGCCAAACTCTCCGGCTAGGCAGGTTTTTGATGACCGCCTGTCCGGCCGCCGCGCCGACGATGACCTCTCGGGCCATCGAAAGCAATCTTCACATCGGCTCGGAGCTTGCCGAGCAGTTAGATCCGATGGAGCTCCTCTCCCTGAACGAGCTCTTGGATCGCATCGCGGCCCTGGGAGTCGCTACTGATTACGACCAGGTTGGGCTTAAATCCGATCAGAGAGAGGTTGACTCTCTACAGATCACCCATCACGTCGAAGTGGTGGAAGAACAATGCGGCGAGTCTTCGCCCGCCCTAAGGATCAGATGTGTCCGGATTCCCGATCCCTCCAAGCCGGATACCCGCGGAGGGGAGGATGTCGCCCAAACCTGAACCTGAAGTCAGGCAGCAGGCCCGATTCATTGAATAATATCCAAGAAAGCAAGCTTCCAAATTCGGAAACCGCTTGGCCCCTGAATCTTACATCTGTCAGGGTTCCGGATTTAATTCCACCCACCCACCCAACTATACGGGATTTATCCCTAATACGGCAAGAGCCCGGAGAAACAGTACACCACTACTGGGCCAGATTCCTCCTGGTTATGAACAAGATAAAGGACTATCGTGAGAAAGAAGCAGTTTCACTCTTCTGTAACAACTGCACGGACATCGGAATCCTCAACGCCATAAGTCGCCGCGAAATTACACGATTCGCCGACTTGACATCCATAGTATGAAAGTACTGTGCGACTGAAAGCGTTTGGAAAACCTAAGATAAATTCTGGGACAATCCGGCCCCGAATATAACACAAGTCCGAAACAAAAGGGCGCATTATCGCCAGGCATCTGAGCCAAACATCAAAAAACAAAAACCCTCTACAGGGTATGGGACCGTACTAGAAGGATGGCTCAATGGACCCTGTAAAATTCATAATTCAGGGGAAGCCACACCAACGCACAGCCTTAGAGCATGTTGGATACTACGACAGGTGGCCTGAAGTGGCGAGGAGCTTTTAACTCCAGCACCCGAAGAATACCTCCCCAGTACGGTGTCGACAGTCTTCGAGACCTTCACATCAAACAATGCAAGGAAACGAACGCTCCGCAACCTTGCCGAAGTCTACCAAGTAGCAACAATAAACCCATGGAGTGACACGGCTATCACATTTAATGCCAGTGACGAACCTAAATTCTGGACAGCCCGACCACCAGCCGCATTGGTCCTCAGTCCGATAGCGGACGGCTTCCGACTTACAAAGGTACTCATGGACGGCGGCGGCGGACTCAACCTCATCTACGAGGAAACCCTGTGAAAAATGGAAATTGACTGGAGCCGCATTGAGCGAAGCAACACAACTTTTAGGCATTATCCGAGGCCCTAGCGGCTGAGGAATTAACTGTGTTGCGCTCTACGGTGGATAGGGACGATGTGATACTAGACAAGAGATCCAAGTCCACCTCTTTTAAACCAGCGGACGAAATAGTCAAATTCCAAGTCCATCCAACGGACCCTACAAAAACGGCCTCCATCGGGGCACAACTAAAACCCGATGTAGACGCCGCACTCAGAGACTTCCTGCGAGAAAATTGGGACATTTTCGCCTGGCACCCCTCAGATATGCCAGGAATCCCACGCAGGCTGGCTGAGCACAGCCTGAACATCCTAAAAGGGTTTAAACCCGTCAAGCAGACTCTACGGCGTTTTTCCGAACCCAAGAGACAAGCCATGGGAGAGGAGCTAGCAAAACTGCTGGAAGACGGATTCATCAGAGACATAAAACATCCGGACTGGCTAGCAAACCTGGTGATGGTACCAAAGAAGGACAAATCTTGGCGCCTATGTGTCGATTTCAAAGACCTAAACAAGGCCTGTCCAAAGGACCCTTTCCCACTCCCCCGAATTGATCAAATCATCGACGCCACCGCAGGACATGACTCATTGTGTTTCCTCGATGCATAGTCTGGCTACCATCAAATCAAGATGGCAGAGTCAGACCAAGCCGCAACGGCATTCATCACCCCATACGGCCCATTATGCTTCAACATGATGCCCTTCGGGCTCAAAAACACCGGCGCAACATATCAGCGCATGATTCAGACATGTCTGGCCAACCAGATCGGCAAAACAGTTGAAGCATACGTAGATGACGTGGTCGTCAAAACAAAACACGTCGATACTCTAGTAGACGACTTGAGGCTCACGTTCGACAACCTCCGAACATATGACATTAAGCTCAACCCGGAAAAATGCATTTTCGGCATACCAGCCGGAAAGCTCTTGGGCTTCATCTTATCCGGTAGAGGAATTGAAGCAAACCCAGCCAAGATCCGAGCTCTGTCACAATTAGATACCCCAAAGGACCTCAAACAGATACAAAAACTGACAGGATGCATGGCGGCTCTAAGCAGCTTTATCTCCCGCTTAGGAGAAAAGGCATTACCCCTCTATCGCCTCCTGCGGCGCACCGACCACTTCGAGTGGATGGATGCCGCCACGGCCGGACTCGAAGAAATAAAAGCCATACTGGCAACAAATCCGGTCCTGGCCGCGCCCAACACGGGCGAACCAATGCTATTATACATCGCGGCAACCCATCAAGTTGTAAGCGCGGTGCTCGTCGTCGAACGAGAAGCGGACGGACACAAGTTCCCCCTCCAAAAACCAGTGTACTACGTGTACACTGTACTAACTCCATGCAAGTCACGGTACCCGCATTATCAAAAGATAGCGTACGCGGTGTTCATGGCATCCCAGAAGCTGCGACACTACTTTCAAGAGTGCTCCATAACAGTGGCATCCGAAGTACCCCTTAATGATATTATAAACAACCACGACGCAACGGGCCGGATTGCCAAATGGGCCATCGAGCTCTTCCCATTCGACATAACCTACAAGCCAAGGCAGCTATTAAGTCGCAGGTTTTGGCCGACTTCATCGCCGAATGGACTGAAGTCGAACTCCCTAAAGAGTACGGAGCATACTCCAACTGGATCATGCACTTCGACGGATCCAAAATGTTGGCTGGCCTGGGGGCTGGCGTCGTTCTGACGTCCCCAACCGGAGACATAGTCCAATATGTACTTCAGATAATGTACACGGATTCCAACAACGCAGCCGAATATGAGTCCCTTTTACATGGCCTCCGGATGGCAGTCTCCATGGGCATTCAGCACCTAGAGGTCCGCGGGGATTCAAACCTCGCAATATCCCAAATAAATGGAGACTTCGACGCCAAGAATCCGAAAATGGCAGCTTACCGCAACGCCATCTTAAAGATGTTAGCTCGGTTTGAGGGGCTTGAATTTCATCACATAGCCCGGGAAAATAACCAAGCAGCAGACGTGTTGGCACGCATTGGCGCCAAGCGCGAGGCCGTCCCTCCCAACATCTTCCTAGAAAGGCTGTTCAAGCCATCCGTATCACGGGAAGGAGAATCCGGAAACAATAGCCCGGACACAACTACACCGCCCCTCACCGAACATTCTGACACAGTTGGGGGCTCCGCCAACGAAACAACGCCGTCAGCCCACGCAATAATGGCAGTCATTGCCCCTTGGACAGAACCATTCCTAGCCTACCTAACTAGGCAGGAACTTCCCGAGGACCAAAACGAGGCCCGCTGCATAGTGCGGCGATCTAAAGCCTACAAAGTCCACGAGGGAGAGCTTTACAAGAAAAGCACAACCGGAGTCCTTCAAAGGTGTATCTCCGAAGAGGAAGGGAGAGACCTTTTGGCTGAAATTCATGTCGGAGTCGGCGGGCACCACGCCGCAGCCCGGGCCCTTGTAAGCAAGGCCTTCCGTACCGGATTTTATTGGCCAACGGCCTGGGCAGACGCTCAAGACTTAGTGCAACGATGTGTTGGTTGCCAGTTATTCGCCAACCAAAGCCACATGCTGCCTACCGCCCTACAAACTATACCTATTACCTGGCCTTTCGCGGTCTGGGGGCTTGACATGGTCGGACCCCTTAAAGGAGGAACCCACAAGCAAAAATATCTACTGGTCATGGTGGACAAATTCACCAAATGGATAGAAGCCAAGCCTGTAAAGACGGCCGAATCCGGACCAGTGATAGACTTCATATACGGGGTCGTACACCGTTATGGCGTCCCCCACAGCATCATAACCTACAATGGCACAAACTTTACGGCCGATGAAGTCAAACTTTGGTGCAAAAACATGGGCATCAAGCTCGACTATGCTTCAGTCTATCACTCTCAAACTAACGGTCAAGTCGAACGGGCCAATGGTCTCATTATGAGCGGCATCAAACCTAGACTAGTGCGATCCCTCAAGGAATCTAACACGCACTGGGTAGAGGAGCTTGACTCCGTACTCTGGGGGCTGCGGACCACGCCGAATCGCACTGCCGGATTCACACCATTTTTTATGGTATACGGCACAGAGGCAGTACTGCCATGCGACATAATCCATGACTCACCTCGAGTGCGCATGTACGAAGAAAGAGAAGCCGAGCTCGATCGGCAGGACATCTTGGATGCATTGGAAGAGGAGCGCGATGTGGCAAAAGCTCGTTCCGCATTCTATCAATAGCAGTCTCGAAGATACCAAAGCAGAGAAGTACGGGCCAAAACCTATAACATTGGCGAACTAGTTCTACGCCTGCCGGACAAGAAAAAGGATAAACTAAAGCCCAAATGGGAGGGGCCCTTCATAATCGACCAAGTACTGACCGGTGGAGCGTACCGTCTGCGAAACACATCGGATAACCGACTCGAGCCGAACCCATGGAACGCAGCACGCCTACGAAGGTTCTACGCCTAGCGCCGGACTCCGTGTTCGTTTCCTTCCTCCGTCCCTTTGTTTTATTTTTTATTTTTATTTTTTATTGGCAGTCCGGGATTTTGTTCCTTCTCCCTACCCTTTTTTCTCACAAAGCCCTTAGGGGCTTGCCTGTGCATTATTCGCACATACCCGACGCGCTACCTGCGCTCATAATACCTGGGGGCTTCTTTACCAAGAAGTTTATATAAAACGGGCCTCATGCTCAAAACATGTGTGACGCTTCCGCATGAACCTTTTATACACCATTAGATGCATCGATATGAGTTAAGTTTTGGCCAAGCTGGGTTGCTTGGCTCCTGTGCTTACCCCTACGTTCCCGTTCATTCGGCTAGGTGGTAAAGGGAGCACCTCTGCGATTGTTACTGCCGGGTCAGCCGGATGTGTACCTCAGACTGGGTGAAGTCGAAAGCTAGCGTTCTTAAGGGAATATTCGGTCGGTGAACTAAAAGATGATCTTTCATATTTATTCATTTGCCCCCAGATGCTTTTTAGCTCTTTCTGGCAGTTCGGACATGCACTTTAGGGCATGCCTCCCAGGGAAAGGAACCCCTAACGGAACTATTCTCCCTAGAAGATGTTTCTTACTAACCATGTAATATAACATAACTAGTTGGGCACTTGTCTTCTAAAGCACTTATGACCCCTACGCCTTGTCTCCATGCATGCCCCGGTTCTTACATAATCGAGAGGGTATTCGGACACACTCCGGACTATAGGGTCCAAAGGTTGAAGTGAAAAGGTCCGCAATGAAAAACGATCTACAATCCGGCTAGAAGGCATTTTTTATGTCATTTTTACAGAGTTAATCCGACTCGGCATATTCTTCTTCAATACCATCCAACAGGCGGTCTAATTTACAGTCCTGTTGGTAATACTTTGCAGCCAGCTCCACCTGGCCATATGCTAAGCTGACCGGGATCTCCTTTCCGTCCGGACCTATAGGGCCGGCCTCGGCCATGTGGTTTGGGTCAGCCTTCGTGTACCGAGTCTTCACCATGGCCCAGGCCTCCCTGGCACCCTGACGGCAAGCCGATATCTTCTACAACCGGAAGCGCTGCCGCACTCCCTCCATCTTCTTGGTAAGCTCCTCAAGGCCTTCGGGCACGGAGAGGGATGGCCACATAGCCTGGATGACGCTTTGCATTGCCTGCCGAACTTGTTCGTGTAGTTGCAATAGCTCGGGAAGAAGGTCTCCCGATGAACCGGACATTTCCTCCGCAGGACGACCCGTCAGCAGTCCTACAGACATAGCTCTGTCAATCGACTTCCTCGCCGAATTCTTTTTTCGAAGATTCGTTCAAGCACTTACTAAAAATGCCGCGTCAAAGTCGCCGATTCTCCTTCATGGCAGAAGACAGCTGAATACGAACATCTTTCAGTTCCTCGCCCAGCTGGGTATTGGCGTCTTGAAGCTTGTTCTTCTCTTGCCTCACCCTCGTCAGCACGCTCTCGCCAGCCTTTAGTTGGCTTAGGAGTTGTTGCTTGTCCGGATTTACTCCGGCCTCATCTGCATTATTATCGTCAGGGTTGCACGCCTGCCGCATTTCAAAACGGAAGTACCTTTCGAAGCATATATTACCTCCGGGCGTCCCCTTGACATTTTCTGAAGTGGCCAATGCGGCATCGAGCTGGGCCTTGCACTCTTCGAGCTCCTGGGACAATTGCGTGTTCTTCTTTGTAAGACACTGCATAGCACATGATCCTTCAAACAGTTATCTTCACTGTTTCAAGTCTCGGGGGCTACTGACATATATAACCTTCAATTCTACTCACCTGTATGTCTTTCACATACTGCTCCATGGCTCTAGCTAGACCATTTTGAGCAGCACGGAGATATGCATCTCCTGTATTAAAGGCGTCCAACGCCTTTGGGGAAAAACACGCGTCACGAAGAACAGTCCGCGATGCCTGAGGTTCAGGGCACTCTCCACCTCTGAATTGGTGGCAGATAGCCCGTCGGCGCCCTCTGTCGGAGGAGCGCCCGAGGCGTGTCCCGTGTCCGCCTCCGCTTCCGGACCCAGCCTCGAACCTTGGCCGGCGGACATAGTCCGGCGGGCTCTCTTCTTTCTAAGAAAATCATGAGCATTAGTAAGACTCAAGGGCATAAACCCTAGGCATTAAATTCGCACGCCATACCATTGCGCCGGAATCTCGATCTGGTCCGCACTTCTTTTTTGCCCGCCTGGCTTCAGCGGCCCTTGGTGGCTGCCCACCATGGGCTCGGCCTTCCGCCTCAAGGATTTACCCTGCGAAACGCTATTAGCACAGGGCATGCAAGATAAAGCATGAGAATACTGGGACTTCGGTCTTAGTTACCTTGGAGGCTGGAAGTAGTCCGGGATAGTCGGCCGTGATGGCCACTAAGGAGTTATCCTTGCTCAATTGATGAAATACTCCATCAATCAACTCCACGCATAAGTCCAGATCTTCTTGGGAGTCTGGATCGAGGGGCCGTTCCGGGTTCTCGGGTTGTGGAGCAGGGCTGTTTATTTCCTTCACAGCCTGGCGTAGCTCCTGCGTTTAAACATTACTAGTCTAAGTACTCAACTACGGGAATTTCAAAAATGGATAGGCAAGTGAAAGTGTTTGCTCACCCAACTAGGAGGATTGTACATAGAGAATCGGCCTTCCGGGTTGACACGGAGGAATTCTTCCTCTTCCCCCTTGTACAAAGCGGATAAGATTCTCGTTAAAGTGGCGGCCGAATCTAGCCCCTTGCGACCGCACCGGGTAGCGTCATCCTCCCCGTTGAAATCCCGCATGGGGTGGCCTCTGTATTGAAGCGGCTGCACCCCTCGCGTAATGCATATGGCCATGACCTTAATCATGGTCAGTCCAGAATGAGCCAACAACCTTATCCGGCTCATCAGGTACAGGACATCCTTGTCAGCTTCCCTCTGAGGGTTCCGTGGGCGCCAACTCATGCGCTTCTTCAACGGGACATTATTGAACTCGAGGAGCCGATCCGTACAGGGTCCAGCAGGAGGACGTCATCTATATAAAACCACTCTGAGGGCCAGTCTTCGGACGCCCTCTTTGGGGTGCCGGATAGATATCCGGTCCCGAGATGCGCCATAGTTCGGCTCTGCCCACCTGATAAATAGACCCCTCCTGAGAACAGGGCACAAGGCAAAACAACCTCTTCCACAGCGCGAAATGGGCCTCAACACCCAAGAACAGCTCGCAGAGGGCCACGAAGCCCGCGATGTGCAAAATGGAGGCGGGCGTGAGGTTATGTAGCTGGAGGCCGTAGAACTCCAGCAACCCTCGGAGAAACGGATGAATTGGAAATCCTAGTCCTCTCATCAAATAAGGGACTAAGCATACCCGCTCTCCTTGAGAGGGATTGGGAACGCCCTCCGCCTGCTCTCCGCCGCTATAGGCAGCAATCCCGGCTCGAATTGGGACCATATATGCTGGGGGGAGAAGCCCCTTGGACTGAAGCACTACTAACTTGCTATGCGGGACGGAACACCGCCCCCAATCTCCGGGCCGAGGGCTGGAGGCGCGAGAGGAGGAGCGGCACCGACTGGCCATGATGGAATGGATCTCTGTCAGAGGCGCTCTGATGAAGACTCGCGGAGGGAAGATGGTGTGAATTGGATCTAAATCCCCGTCTCTTTTATGGGCGGCTCATTAACGCAACCAGGGGGTAAGTGAAAAGAAAACCCCCTGGCTTTTCGCATTCGTTTGCCGCGTGGAAGATGGTCATTATGGGGCACAGAAGCCGAGGAGGACAGCACACACTAGAAGTCGGACACTATTCGACGGATACAGAGAATTTGCAGGAGAACCCGCCTTGCAATGCCGAAGACAACTCGTGCGCCGGACTCGTCGTCATTGAAGCCTGGTTCGGGGGCTACTGAGGGAGTCCTGGATTAGGGGGTGTCCGGATGGCCGGACTAAGACCTTTGGCCGGACTCCTGGACTATGAAGATACAAGATTGAAGACTCCGTCCCGTGTTCGGATGGGACTTTCCTTGGCGTGGAAGGCAAGCTTGGCGATACGATATGAAGATCTCCTCCCATTGTAACCGACTCTGTGTAACCCTAGCCCTCTTCGGTGTCTATATAAACCGGAGAGTTTTAGTCCGTAGGACGAACAACAATCATACCATAGGCTAGCTTCTAGGGTTTAGCCACTCCGATCTCGTGGTAGATCTACTCTTGTACTACCCATATCATCAATATTAATCAAGCAGGAGTAGGGTTTTACCTCCATCGAGAGGGCCCAAACCTGGCTAAAAACATCGTGTCCCTTGTCTCCTGTTACCATCCGCCTAGACGCACAGTTCGGGACCCCCTACCCGAGATCCGCCGGTTTTGACACCGACAGGCTTCATTGTATCCGGTAGAGGAATTGAAGCAAACCCAGCCAAGATCCGAGCTTTGTCACAACTGGATATTCCAAAGGACCTCAAACAAATACAAAAATTGACTGGATGCGTGGCGGCTCTAAGCCGCTTTATTTCCCGCTTGGGTGAAAAGGCATTACCCCTTTATCGCCTCCTCCAGCGCACCAAACACTTCAAGTGGACGGATGCTGCCACGGCCGGACTCAAAGAAATAAAAGCCATATTGGCAGCAAACCCGGTCCTGGCCGCGCTTAACATCGGCGAACCAATGCTATTATACATTGCAGCAACTCATCAAGTTGTAAGCGCAGTGCTCGTCGTCTAACGAGAAACGGACGGACACAAATTGCCCCTTCAAAAACCAGTTTACTACGTGTCCACTGTCCTCACTCCATGCAAGTCACGGTACCCGCATTCTGCGTTTTGATTTTCGGCCGAAAAAAATGAATTTCGGCCGAATTTCGGCCGTTTCGCTAGGGCCCGATATATGGGCCTATCGGCCGAATAATTTGGCCCAGTTTGAATTTTTTTGCCCGGCCCAGCTTCTAGAGCCTTCCAGCTGAGACAAAAGCACGAAACCCCAACCGGCCAACCCTAGAATCGCTCGTTGCTTGTCCCTCCTCCTGTGTGCGGCGCCGCCGCTGCGCACAGGACAGCGAGCGCTTCCACCCCATCTCCTCGCCCTCCTCCACTTCTCTGGCCAAGCCGCTCACTTCTCCGGCCCTCCTCTCGACCTCACGAGTCCTCACCAGATCTGAAGCTTGTAGGCAGCAGGGCTCCCTAGGTAATCCCCGTCTTCCTCCCCCTCTTGGCAAAACTTTCTTCCATGATTTGTTTTGGGTCGCTATTGCATATGCTCTAGCTTCTGAACTTGCAATCTGCTGGTACTGATTACTTTTCATTGTCGTAGATCTCTGTTCATAGTATTTTTTTATCCATGTTGTTAAGTGCGTCAGTAGGTCGAGTAGCGGTGGGCAAGGTGGATTTATCAGTAGCCATATACTCCCTTCCCTTATGTCTGTGTGGACAATATTGTCGGAATTTACCAAGATTTTTCGTTTCACATATTTATCCTAATGAACTGTATCTATGTCGGTGGGCAAGGCATGAATAATATGTAGTATGTATCTAGGCGTGGATGAGTGTCAGAGTGTGGGTGTGGTTTGAGCCACTAAGCTGTAGTTCGATTTAACTGTAAACGATGGATGGTTTCTTGTACCCTTTCTCTTTCTATATAGATGATATGCATGCTATGCGTATTTGAGAAAAAAACTGTATCTATGAAATTTTACTTTCGGAGAAACCTCTCAAAGTTTTACATGGGGGCCTAAGAGTGTTTCCTGTCCTTTGCTTCTCCAAGACTGCAGCATGGTGCTCGGCGGCTGCGGCAACGGAGCTTATGGAGCACGATCCGACCAGTTCAATGGAGGCAGTAGCATGGGGCAGCGGCAGCAGCATGGAGGGCGTCCGCTTGACTGGGAAGGTACAGATGTTGATATGATGCTTGTGTGCAACATTAAAGTTTTTTCTCCAGAACAGATTAATTTCAACAGAAAAGTAGATGTTGACTGATGATTAATTTCAATGGTCAGTGGTACCATTAAGTGATGGTTCTAGAACTAAGCATCATTGTATCTTTCTCAAGAACAGATTACAGTTTGTGACTTGTCTGTTTGTCAAACTAGAGCATCGAGTTGTATATAAATTACTTATTCCTTAGTATCTGAACTAGAGCATTGGGCTGTACTGTTTTTGTTTATTATTAATATGAGGACACCCTAGTAAGCGAGGGTTGCTTCCTTAGTTACCTACTCTTCATAACTGACCGATGTCCTTTTGTCACTTGATTTTCAGGTGATGGAACTGCAAATAGGAGTGGCAGCGGCAACCATGATGCAGGTGCAAGTGGTTCCCAAAGCTCTTGGAAAGGTAACATACTAACATGATATGAGCTGTGAGATTGCATGGGGTTCTTATAGAGCTCTAATCGGCAAGTGTGTTCAGCAAGAAACACAAATGCAAGTGGAAGAAGAGACACAAGTACAAGTTGAAAAGATACACAAGAAAGCATTGGCAATTTGGAGACTCGTAGATCTGGACGACTAGTTAGGAAGAAGACCAAGGAAGTCAACAGCCTCTACTCGTAGATTTGGTAAGTCTCTTCTTTTCGGTGTTTCTTCTTCATGATGATTACTTTGAGAAATCTAGCTTGATGCATATGTTTGAAGCGGTTGATCTTTAAATAGCTTGATGTACATTGCTTTGTTATTCTGGTGCTCTAATGTGTATGCTCACTATGTAATGATCAGTACTCTTGTTCTAATTGCTACTTGTCAATTATCGTGTAGTACTGTTGTAATTTCTACTTATCTTCTTGTATGGCTGTTGTAATTGCTACTTATCACCTACTAGTGTTGTTCCAATTGCTACCACTCACCTACTAGTGCTGTTCTAATTGCTACTTGTCTCTTAGTAGTGCTATTCTAGTTGCTACTTATCATGTAGTAGTGTTGTTCTAAATGCTACTTATCACTTTTATTTGTCTTTTAAATGGTACCTAGCTGGAGCTTGGAGCTAGCTGGAGCTTGGAGCATGATGCTAGTTGGAGGCTTGGAGCATGGAAGCTGGAGCTAGTGATGATTTCTTTTGGAGTTGTTGTTCGTTGTGATGCTTTGATGGTTGCCTTTTGCTGTTCGGTGTGATGCTTTGATGGCTGTCTTTTGGAGATGTTTCTATGTGAAGTCCTTTAAATTCCTAGAGTTGGTTGTACTGGAGTATTTAAACTTTGAACTATGATTTGATGGTTGTGGACTGTAAGTTTAGAACTAATGTGATGGTTGTGGACTGTAAGTTTATATTGGACTGATGCTCTTATTTTAATCCCTAGAGCTAATTTGCTAAACATTATATGATTACTCCTGATGGCTGTTGGGCTGCTATGCTTTTGCTTTGCTTGATTTCAAATTTCTGTGAATGTTTGGTCAAATTTCAGCCAAATTTTGGCCGAATTTCGGCCAAATTTTGTCTAAAAATTCAAATTTTGATTTTGTAATTTCGTCCGGAATTTTGACGAACTATTTGAAATGACCGAAATTCGGCCATTTCGTTCAGGGCCGAAAAAAATGGCAAACCGAAAATCAAAACGCAGCCCGCATTATCAAAAGATAGCGTACGCAGTGTTTATGGCATCCCAGAAGCTGCGACACTACTTTCAAGAGTATTCAATAACAGTAGCCTCCGAAGTACCTCTTAACGACATTATAAACAACCGCGACGCGACGGGCCAGATTGCCAAATGGGCCATTGAGCTCCTCCCGTTCGACATAACCTACAAGCCACGGCGAGCCATCAAGTCGCAAGTTTTGGCCGACTTCATCGCCGAATGGACTGAAGCCGAACTCCCTAAAGAGTACGACACATATTCCAATTGGGCCATGCACTTCGACGGCTCCAAAATGTTAGCTGGTCTAGGGGCTGGCATCGTTTTGACGTCCCCAATAGGAGATACAGTTCAATACGTACTCCAGATAATGTATACAGACTCCAATAATGCAGCGGAATACGAGGCCCTTCTACACAGTCTCCGGATGGCAGTCTCCATGGGCATTCAACGCCTAGAGGTGCGTGGGGATTCGAACCTTGCGATATGCCAAATAAATGGAGACTTTGATGCCAAGGATCCGAAAATGGCAGCTTATCGCAACACCGTCCTAAAAATGTCAGCTCGGTTCGAAGGGCTCGAATTTCAGCATATAGCCCGGGAAAACAATCAGGCAACAGACGTCTTGGCACGCATCGGCGCAAAGCGCGACGCAGTCCCCCCCAACATTTTCTCGGAGAGGCTATTCAAGCCATCTGTATCATGGGAAGGGGAATCCGGAAATAACAGCCCGGACCCAGCCGCACCGCCTGACACCGAACATTCTGACACAATGGGAGGCTCTGCCAACGAAGTAACATCCTCAGCCCACGTAATAATGGCAGTCATTGCCCCGTGGACAGAACCATTCCTAGCCTGCTTAACTCGGCAGGAACTCCCCGAGGACCAAAATGAGGCACGCTGCATAGTGCGGCGATCTAAAGCCTATAAAGTCCATGAAGGAGATCTTTATAAGAAAAGCACCACCGGAGTCCTTCAAAGGTGTATCTCCGAAGAGGAAGTGCGGAACCTTGTGGATGAAATTCATGTCGGACTCGGCGGGCACCACGCCGCAGCCCGGGCCCTTGTAAGCAAGGCCTTCCGTACTGGATTTTATTGGCCGACGGCCCGGGCAGATGCTCAGGACTTAGTCCAACGATGCGTTGGTTGCCAATTATTTGCTAACCAAAGCCATATGCCACCCACCGCCCTCCAAACTATACCCATCACCTGGCCCTTCGCGGTCTGGGGGCTTGACATGGTTGGAGCACTTAAAGGGGGAACCCACAAGCAAAAATACTTATTGGTCATGGTTGACAAATGCACCAAATGGATAGAGGCCAAGCCCGTTAAGACGGCCGAATCCGGACCGGTGATAGACTTCATATCAGGGGTCGTACACCGTTACAGTGTCCCCCACAGCATCATCACTGACAATGGCATGAACTTTACGGCCGACGAGGTAAAACTCTGGTGCAAAAACATGGGCATCAAGCTCGACTACGCTTCAGTCTATCACCCATAAACTAACGGTCAAGTCGAGCGAGCAAATGGTCTAATCATGAGCGGCATCAAACTCAGACTAGTGCAGTCCCTCAAGGACTCTAACACGCACTGGGTAGAGGAGCTCGACTCCGTACTCTAGGGGCTGCGGACCACGCCGAATCGCACTACCGGATTCACACCATTCTTTATGGTATACGGCGCAGAGGCAGTTCTGCCCTGCGACATAATTCATGACTCACCTCGCGTGCGCATGTATGAAGAAAGAGAAGCCGAACTCGATCAGCAGGACAGTTTGGACGCCTTGGAGGAGGAGCGCGACGTGGCAAAAGCCCATTCCGCATTTTATCAACAGCAGGCTTGAAGATATCAAAGAAGAGAAGTACGGGCCAAGACTTACAATGTTGGCGAATTAGTTCTACGCCTGCCGGACAAGAAAAAGGACAAATTCAAGCCCAAATGGGAAGGTCCATTCATAATCGACCAAGTCCTGACTGGCGGAGCGTACCGTCTGCGAAAGGCATCGGATAACCGACTCGAGCTGAACCCATGGAACGCAGCCCGTCTAAGAAGATTCTATGCCTAGCGCCGGACTCTATGTTCGTCTCCTTCCTCTATTCATTTTTTACATATTAGTTGTCTTATATTTCTCTCCTTCTCCCTCCTTTCCTCTTACAGCCTTTGAGGGCTCGTTTGCGCCTTGTTCGCAAATGATTGACGTGCCATCCGCGCTCATTATACCTGGGGGCTTCTTTAACAGAATCTTGTTTATACGGGCCTCATGCCCAGCACATGTGTCACACTTCCGCATGTACCTTTTATTCACCATTATATGCATCGATATGACTTAAGTTTTGGCCAAGCTGGGTTGCCTGGCTCCTGTGCTTACCCCTATGTTCCGGATTGTTTGGCTAGGTGGTAAAGGGAGCAGCTCTGCGATTGTTACTGCCGGGTCAGCCGGATGTGTACCTCAGACTGGGTGAAGCCGAAAGCTAGCGTTCTTAAGGGAATATTCGGTCGGTGAACTAAAAGATGATTTTTACCTCGTTTATTTATCTGCCCCCAGATGCTTTTCTGCTTTTTTTCGCAGTCCGGACATGCACTTTAGGGCATGCCTCCCAGGGAAAGGAACCCCTAACGGAACTATTCTCCCTGGAAGATGTTTCTTACTAACCATGTAATATAACATAACTAGTTGGGCACTTATCTGATAAAGCACTAATGACCCCTACGCATGGTCTCCACGCATGCCCCAGTTCTTACATAACCGAGAGGGTATTCGGTCACACTCCGGACTATCGGGTCCCGAGGTTGAAGCGAAAAGGTCCGCCATGACAAACCATCTACAATCCGGCTAGAAGGCATTTTACATGTCATTCTAAATTACATAGTCAATTTGACTGGGTATATTCCTCTTCAATACCATCCAGCAGGCTGTCTAGTTTACAGTCCTATTGGGAATATTTGGTGGCCAACTCTACCTGGCCGTACACTAAACTGACAGGGATCTCCTTAGCATCGGTCCCTACAGGACCGACCTCGGCCATGTGGTTTGGGTCAGCCTTCGTGTACCGCGTTTTCACCATGGCCCAGGCCTCCCTGGCGCCTTGACGGCAGGCCGATATCTTCCATAACCGGAAGCGCCGCCGCACTCCCTTAAGCTTCTCTGCAAGCTCTCCAAGGCCTTCGGGCATGGAGACGGACGACCACAAGGCCTGGGCGATGCCTTGCATCACCTGCCGAACTCGTTCATGCAGTTGTGAGAGCTCGGGAAGAAGGTCACCCGTAGAACCGGGCATTTCCTCCGCAGGTCAACCTGTCAGCATACCTACAGATATAACTCTGTCAATCGACTTCCTCGCCGAACTCTTCTTTTCGTAGTTCGTTCAAGCACTTACTAAAAATGCCGCATCGAAGCCGTCGATTCTCCTTCACGGAGTCCGATAGCTGAGCACGAACGTCCTTTAGTTCCTCGCCCAGCTGGGTGTTGGCATCTTGGAGCTTATTCTTCTCTTGCCTCACCCTCGTAAGCACGCTCTCACCGGCCTTTAACCGGCATAGGAGTTGTTGTTTGTCCGGATCCACTCCGGCGCCATCTGCAATGTTATTGTTAGATTTTTACACATGCCGCACTTCGCAACATACTTATCTTTTGAAGCATATATTACCAGAGGGGGTCTCCTTGGCCTCCCCCGCCGCGGCTAGTGCGGCCTCAAGTTGGGCTTTGCACTCTTCCAGCTCCTGGGACAGTTGGGTATTCTTTTCTGTATGATCCTGCATAACAAATGATCCTTAAATCAGTTGTTCTAACTGTTTCAAGTCTCGGGGGCTACTGATATATATAACCATCAAATTTTCTCACCCGTATGTCTTTTACATACTGCTCTGTGGCTCTGGCTAGACCATTTTGAGCGGCACGGAGGTACGCATCTCCCATATTGAAGGCATCTAACGCCTCTTGGGAGAAACAAGTGTCACGAAGAACTGCCCGGCGACGCATGTGATTCATGGCACTCTCCACCTCTGAACTGGTGGCAGACAGCCCATCCGCATCCTTTGTCGGAGGAACGTCCGGTGCGCGCCTTGTGCTCGCCTCCGCTTCCGGACCCGGCCTTGGAGCCTGGCCGATGGAGGCGCGATTGGCAACCTCTCCGAATATAGTCCGGCGAGCGCTCTTTTTCCTGAAAAGAGCACGAGCATTGGTACGCCTTGAGGGAATAAAACCCAAGGGATAAAATGGCATGACATACCGTTGCGCCGGCGTCTCAATCCGGACCGCGCTTCTTTTCAGCCTGCCGGACCTTGATGCCCCTTGTTGGCTAGCCACCGCAGGCTCGGCCCTCCGCCTCAATGACTTCCCCTGCAAAGACGCCATCGGTATACGGTGATCTAAAATAAGCACGGATGGATCATTTTAAGAGTGCTGGGACTTTGGTCTTGGTTACTTGTGAGGCGGGAAGTAGTCCGGGATAATCGGCCGTAATGGCCACTAAGGTGTTGTCCTTGCTCAATTGATGAAACACCCCATCAATCAGCTCCACACATAAGTCCGGGTCCTCTTCGGAGTCCAGATTGAGGGACCATTCCGGGTCCTCGGGTTGTGGAGGAGGGTTGTTTATCTCCTTTACAGTCTGGCATAGCTCCTGCGTTGAAATTGCTAGACTAAGTACTTAACTATGGGAATATGAAAACGGATGGGCAAGTGAAAGTGTTTGCTTACCCAGCTTGGAGGATTGTACATAGAAAATCCACCCCGTGGGTTGACGCGGAGGAATTCCTCCTCTTCTCCCTTGTACAAAGAGGACAAGATCTTCATTAGAGTGGCAGCCGAATTCGGCCCCTTGCGGCCGCATTGAGTGGCATCGTCCTCCCCGTTGAAATCCCACATGGGGTGGCCTCTGTACTGAAGCGGCTGCACCCCCCGCATAATGCATGTGGCCATGACCTCGATCATGGTCAGTCCGGAATGGGCTAACAACCTTATCCGGCTCATCAGGTAAAAGACGTCCTTGTCACTTTCCTTCTGAGGGCTCCGTGGACGCCAGCTTAGGCGCTTCTTCAGAGGAGCATTATCGAACTCGGGGAGGCCGATCCGAACAGAGTCCAGCAGGGGGACGTCTGCTATATAAAACCATTCTGAAGGCCAGTCTTCAGACGCCTTCTTTGGGGTTCCAGATAGATATCCGGTCCCGACGATGCGCCATAGTTCAGCTCCGCCCACTTTATATATCGACCCCTCATAAGAACGGGGCACGAGGCAGAACAGCTTCTTCCATAGCGCGAAATGAGCCTCGATACCCAAAAACAGCTCGCAAAGGGCTACGAAGCCCGCAATATGCAATATGGAGGCAGGCGTAAGGCTGTGCAACTGGAGGCCGTAGAACTCCAGGAGCCCCCGGAAAAACAGATGAATTGGAAATTCGAGCCCTCTTATCAAATAAGGGACAAGGCATACCCGCTCTCCTTTGGAGGGATTGGGAACGCTCTCCGCTTGCTCTCCACCATTATAGGTGGCGAGCCCGGCTCGAACCGGGACCATGTAGGCTGGGGGGAGCAACCCCTTGGCTTGGAGCGCCACTAGCTCGCTGTGCAGGATGGAGCATCTCTCCCAATCTCCAGGCTGAGGACTGGGAGGGCGAGAGGAGGAGCTGCGACGACCGTCCATGACGGAATGGATCTCTGTCGAATGCGCTCCGATGAAAGCTCGCGAAGGGAGGATGGTGTGATTCGGATCTAAATCCCCGTCTCCTTTATAGGCAGCTCATTTGCACAGCTAGGGAGGTAAATGAAAAAACACCCTGGCTTTTCGCATTCGTTTGACACGTGGAAGATGGCCATTATTGGGCGCAGAAGCCAAGGAGCCCAACATTCACCAGAAGCCGGACACTATTCAACAGGTATATGGGATTTGGAGAAGAACCCGCCTTGCAATGCCGAAGACAATTTGCGCACCGGACTCATCGTCATTGAAGCCTGGTTCGGGGGCTACTGAGGGAGTCCCGGATTAGGGGGTGTCCGGATAGCCGGACTATAACCGTTGGCCGGACTCCTGGACTATGAAGATACAAAATTGAAGACTTCGTCCCGTGTCCGGATGGGACTTTCCTTGGCGTGGAAGGCAAGCTTGGCGATACGGATATGTAGATCTCCTTCCATTGTAACCGACTCTGTGTAACCCTAGCCCTTTCCGGTGTCTATATAAACCGGAGGGTTTTAGTCCGTAGGACGAACACCAATCATACCATAGGCTAGCTTCTAGGGTTTAGTCTCTCTGATCTCGTGGTAGATCTACTCTTGTACTACCCATATCATCAATATTAATCAAGCAGGAGTAGGGTTTTACCTCCATCGAGAGGGCCCGAACCTGGGTAAAAACATCGTGTCCCTTGTCTCCTGTTACCATCCGCCTAGACGCACAGTTCGGAACTCCCTACCCGAGATCCGCCGGTTTTGACACTGACAGAGACCATCTTCATCCTACACCTCCCATGGATTGATAAACCTTAGGTCATCCATTTGAGGGAAATTTGCTACTGTCCTACAAACCTCGCACTTGGAGGCCCAACAACCTCTACAAGAAGAAGGTTGTGTAGTAGACATCAAGCTCTTTTCTGGCGCCGTTGCCGGGGAGGTGAGTGCTTGAAGGTATATCTTTAGATCTTGCAATCAAACCTTTTACTTTCTTGTTTTATCACTAGTTTAGTTTATAAAATAAAACTACAAAAAATTGGAATTGAGTTTGCCTCATATGCTTCATCTTTTTAATATCTTTTGTGAGAATGATGGAAAGGAAAATTGTGCTCAAATGCTAGAATATCTTTCGTGAAAATGTTTGGCACTAAATCTTTGAATGATGATCATGATTGCAATGTTGTTAGTATGAACTCTTTGAATATCCATAGTACTAATGATGATTGCACTAGTCATGATGAAAATGTCTCTTATAAGCATGTCAACTTTTGTGGAGTGCATAGAGTTTGCAAGTACACACCAAATAGGGAAGATAGATTTGGCAAGAGGCATAAGTATTTAGAAACTAAATGGTTGCAAGAAAGGCTAGATGTTTGTGCTAAAAATTTAAAATTTCTTTGCCATACTTGTGAACTTTGCAATGAACATGGTCATTTAAATCTCCAATGCAAATTGTTTCATGATCGAATCGTGTCCAAAAATTGTGATGACTTGATTTCCCTTGCACATCATAATGAACTTAGTTTGGTTTTGGGTTATGAAGAAATGAAATGTATAACTAAGCATATTCTAGAATATAACCTTGGGAATTCCTTGATATTGATCTAGAGGAAATTTATATGTATTGTGTGGTGAATTGCATTAAAAATCCTTATATTGCCAATTACATAAAGTCAAGAAAACAAATAGAAGATGAAGATAATACTAATGAAAGGGAAGAGATTTCCCGATATCCTCCTATTCTTTCTTATGATGAATCAGGTAACGAGGAGGAGCTTTCTATTCAACCAATCTCATCAATAAGGAGCTCCAGAAAGAGGATTAAACCCACACATGATGTGAAGAGGAAAAAGAAAAGATGGAGAAGCAAAGGTAAAAAGGTATCCCTCCCAAATGATGTTGCTCCTACTACTCATTGTGATGATGATAATTGCTATACTATTGGTGCTATCCATACTATTAATGATGAGAGTGATTATGCTTATGATATAAAAAGGCCTAAGCTTGGGGATGCTATGTTTGATAAGAATGACATGTTTGAGAATATATTTTATGCAATTAATGTTTGTCCCAAGTTTGGGGATGCTATGTTTAATGAAGACGATATTTTTATCCTCCCAAGTTTCGATGAGCAAATTTATTATGATAAAAGCATGCCTCCTATTTATGATGATTATTGTGATGATACGTATGCCATAAAGAATAAACATAACCTTGAAACTTGTCATCGTGATTTTAATTTTCAATTGGATTATGCTTCAGATGATAGTTATTCTGTTGAGGTTGCTCCCACTACTATTCATGAGAAGAAGTTTGCTTATGTGGAGAGTAATAAAAATTATATGCTTGGTGATCATGAAAAGAATGCTTTATGTGATGGTTATATTGTTGAATTCATTAATGATGCTACTGAAAATTATTATGATGGAGGAACATATGCTTGTAGGAATTGCAATAATATCAAGTTTCCCCTCTATGTGTTGAAAATCTTGAAGTTATGCTTGTTTTGCCTTCCTATGCTAGTTGATTATTGTTCCCCTAAGTTGTTTTCTCACAAAATCCCTATGCATAGGAAGTGGGTTAGACTTAAATATGTTAGTAATATGCTTCATGATGCTCTCTTTATGTTTCAATCCTTATCTTTTATGCAAGCATCATTGAAATCATCATGTCTAGCTAAAAGGCATTAAAGAAAAGCGCTTGTTGGGAGACAACCCAATATTTACCTTTACTGTTTTTTTGTGTTCACATGATTATTCTACTGTATTATTCATGTTTTATAGCTTTTGTTTCAATAAGTGCCAAGTAAGACATTTAGGATAGCTTACAGTGATAGTTGTGTTGATCTTGCTGAAAATAGAAACTTTTGCACGCACGAGAATAATTTTAGTAAATCACAGAAACGTTATTTTCAGTTGATTATTTTTAAGTAGATTAATGGACAAATTGCCTAGTACTTCGTATTTTGGTAGAATTTTTGGAGTTACAGAAGTATTCAAGAGTTACAGATTACTACAGACTGTTCTGTTTTTGACAGATTCTGTTTTCTATGTGTTGTTTGCTTATTTTGATGAATTTATGAGTAATATCGGAGGGTATGAACCATAGAGAAGTTGGAATACAGTAGATATTACACCAATATGGAATGAGTTCACAACAGTACCTAAGTGGTGGTTTTATTTTCTTATACTAACGGAGCTCATAAGATTTTCTGTTGAGTTTTGTGTTGTGAAGTTTTCAAGTTTTGGGTAAAGAGCCTAAGCTTGGGGATGCCCAAGGTACCACAAGGTAATATTCAAGTAAAACCAATAGCCTAAGCTTGGGGATGCCCCGGAAGGCATCCCCTCTTTCGTCTTCGTTCATCGGTAACTTTACTTGGAGCTATATTTTTATTCACCACATGATATGTGTTTTGCTTGGAGCATCATTTTCTTTTGTTAGTATTTTCTTGATTTTATTTAGAATAATGTTTTGCATCTATATTTTCAATAAATATGTCAAGGATAGCCTTTCACCGTGCTTATTTTGCAAGTATACTTGTTGCTGTTTGAAAACAGAAAGTTTATCGATGTTGCAAAAATTCCCTAGAAAAGTGATAAATTGTTGAAACTTTTTGAAAAATAAGATCTAATAAATTTTCTACAGTTTAGTATTTTTCTAATAATTTTTGGAGTTAGGGAAGTATGATGAATCTTGCATTTTTTACGGACTCTACTGTTTTGGTAGATTGCTGTTATGTTTGCATTGTTTGCATATGTTTGCTTGTTTAATGATTCTATTTGAGGATAGGAGTATTAAATATGCAGATGAATTTAGTATGCAATGTTGAATAATAATTTTAGTGATTTGTTACAGTAAAGAATGATAAGGTTATTGCGTTGATTTATACTAACTTATCTCACGAGTTCTTGTTGAGTTTTGTGTGGATGAAGTCTTTACGATATAGGGAAGCCGTGATATGAGAGGAATTAAGGAGACACAAAAGCTCTAGCTTGGGGTTTCCCAAGGCACCCCAAGATAATATTCCAAGAAGTCTCAAGCGTCTAAGCTTGGGGATGCCCCGGTAGGCATCCCACCTTTGTTCATTAACAATTATCGGTCAGTATCAGTTGAACCTAAGTTTTTACTTCTTCACATGATGTGTGCTATCCTTGAAATGTCATTTTGTTTTGTTTTTCTTGAATAAAATTCCAAGATATGAAATTATTAAATATTAGAGAGTCTTCACATAGTTGCATAATTATTCGAATACTCATTGATCTTCACTTATATCTTTTGGAGTAGTTTGTCATTTGCTCTAGTGCTTCACTTATATCCTTTTAGAGCACGGTGGTGGTTTTATTTTGTAGAAATTATTGATCTCTCATGCTTCACTTGTATTATTTTGAGAGTCTTAAACAGCATGGTAATTTGCTTTGGTTATAAAAACTTTCATATGGAGTTCATTGAATGCTAAGAGAAGTTTGATACTTGATAATTGTTTTGAGATATAAAGGTGGTAATATTAGAGTCATGCTAGTTGGGTAATTATGAAATTGAGAAATACTTGCGTTAAAGTTGGCAAGTCCCGTAGCATGCACGTATGGTAAAAGTTGTGTAACAAATTTGTAGCATTGGGTGCTCTTTTGATTGCCTTCCTTATGAGTGGAGGTCAGGATGTCGCGATGGTTGATTTCTACCAACCCTTCCCCTAGGAGCATGCGTAGTAGTACTTCGCTTCGAGGGCTAATAAACTTTTGCAATAAGTATATGAGTTCTTTATGACTAATGTGAGTCCATTGATTATACGCACTCTTACCCTTCCAACATTGCTAGCCTCTACGGTGCCGCATTGCCCTTTCTCACCTTAAGAGTTGGTGCAAACTTCGCCGGTGCATCCAAACCCCGTGATACGATACACTCTATCACACATAAACCTCCTTATATCTTCCTCAAAACAGCCACCATACCTACCTATTATGGCATTTCCATAGCCATTCCAAGATATATTGCCATGCAACTTTTCACCGTTTCATTTATTATGACACGTTTCATTATTGTCATATTGCCTTGCATGATCATGTAGTTGACATCGTATTTGTGGCAAAGCCACCATGCATGATTTTTCATATATGTCACTCTTGGTTCATTGCCCATCCCGGTACACCACCGGAGGCACTCATATAGAGTCATATTTTGTTCTAGTATCGAGTTGTAATCCATGAGTTGTAAGTAAATAGAAGTGTGATGATCATCATTATTAGAGCATTGTCCCTTCAAAAGAAAGACCAAAAAAAGAGAAAGGCCAAATGAAAAAAAGAAATAAAGGCCAAATAAAAAAAGAAGGCCCAAAAAAAGGGGGGCAATGTTACTATCCTTTTCCACACTTGTGCTTCAAAGTAGCACCATGACCTTTATGATAGAGAGTCTCTTATTTTGTCACTTTCATATACTAGTGGGAATTTTTCATTATAGAACTTGGATTGTATATTCCAATGATGGGCTTCCTCAAAATGCCCCAGGTCTTCGTGAGCAAGCAAGTTGGATGCACACCCACTTAGTTTCTTTTGTTGAGCTTTCATACATTTATAGCTCTAGTTCATCTGTTGCATGGCAATCCCTACTCCTCATGTTGACATCAATTGATGGGCATCTCCATAGCCCGTTGGTTAGCCTCGTCAATGTGAGACTTTCTCCTTTTTTGTCTTCTCCACACAACCTCCATCATCATATTCTATTCCACCCGTAGTGCTATATCCATGGCTTACACTCATGTATTGCGTGAGAGTTGAAAAAAGCTGAAGCGCATTAAAAAGTATGAACCAATTGCTTGGCTGAAACCGGGGTTGTGCATGATGGGAGTATTTTGTGTGACGAAAATGAAACATAGCCTAACTATATGATTTTGTAGGGATAAGCTTTCTTTGGCTATGTTATTTTGATAAGACATGATTACTTGTTAGTATGCTTGAAGTATTAATATTTTTATGTTAATATGAACTTTTATCTTGAATCATTTGGATCTGAACATTCATGCCACAATAAAGAAGATTACATTGATAAATATGTTAGGTAGAATTCCACATTAAAAATTCTATTTTTATCATTTACCTACTCGAGGATGAGCAGGAATTAAGCTTGGGGATGCTTGATACGTCTCCAACGTATCTATAATTTTTGATTGTTCCATGCTATTATATTACCTGTTTTGGATGTTTATGGGCTTTATTATACACTTTTATATTCTTTTTGGGACTAACCTATTAACCGGAGGCCCAGCCCAAATTGTTGTTTTCTTGCCCATTTCAGTGTTTCGAAGAAAAGGAATGTCAAAGAGAGTGCAAACGGAATGAAACCTTTGGGAGAGTTATTTTTGAAATGGAAGCAATCCAGGAGACTTGGAGTAGACGTCAGGGAAGCTTCAAGGTGGCCACAAGGGTCCAGGGCGAGCCCTACCCCCCTGGGTGCGCCCCCACCCTCGTGGGCCCCTCGTGGCTCCCCTGACCGACTTCTTTCGCCTATATATATCCATATACCCAGAAAACATCTAGGAGCACAATAGATCGGGAGTTCCGCCGCCGCAAGCCTCTGTAGCCAACAAAAACCAATCAGGACCCTGTTCCGGCACCTTGCCGGAGGGGGGATCCATCACTGGTGGCCATCTTCATCATCCCGATGCTCTCCTTGATGAGGAGGGAGTAGTTCACCCTCGGGGCTGAGGGTATGTACCAGTAGCTATGTGTTTGATCTCTCTCTCCCTCTCGTGTTCTTCATTTGGCACGATCTTGATGTACCGCGAGCTTTGCTATTATAGTTGGATCTTATGATGTTTCTCCCCCTCTACTCTCTTGTAATGGATTGAGTTTTCCCTTTGAAGTTATCTTATCGGATTGAGTCTTTAAGGATTTGAGAACACTTGATGTATGTCTTGCATGTGCTTATCTGTGGTGACAATGGGATATCACGTGATCTACTTGATGTATGTTTTGCTGATCAACTTGCGGGTTCAGTGACCTTGTGAACTTATGCATAGGGGTTGGCGCACGTTTTCGTCTTGAATCTCCGGTAAAAACTTTGGGGCACTCTTTGAAGTTCTTTGTGTTGGTTTAATAGATGAATCTGAGATTGTGTGATTTGTGTCTTAAGGTGTTATTCTAGTACGAACTCTATGATAGATCGAACGGAAAGAATAGCTTCGTGTTATTTTACTATGGACTCTTGAATAGATCGATCAGAAAGGATAACTTTGTGGTGGGTTCGTACCCTACAATAATCTCTTCGTTTGTTCTCCGCTATTAGTGACTTTGGAGTGACTCTTTGTTGCATGTTGAGGGATAGTTATATGATCCAATTATGTTATTATTGTTGAGAGAACTTGCACTAGTGAAAGTATGAACCCTAGGCCTTGTTTCAAAGCATTGCAATACCATTTGTGCTCACTTTTATCACTTGTTACCTTGCTGTTTTTATATTTTCATATTACAAAAACCTATATCTACCATCCATATTTCACTTGTATCACCATCTCTTCACCGAACTAGTGCACCTATACAATTTACCATTGTATTGGGTGTGTTGGGGACACAAGAGACTCTTTCCTATTTGGTTGCAGGGTTGTTTGAGAGAGACCGTCTTCATCCTATGCCTCCCACAGATTGATAAACCTTAGGTCATCCACTTGAGGGAAAATTTCTACTGTGCTACAAACCTCTGCACTTGGAGGCCCAACAACGTCTACAAGAATAAGGTTGTGTAGTAGACATCAAGGACACACGGGAATTTCATCTAATCACTTTCATCATATTGTTTGATTCACGTCCATTACTTTGATAATTTGATATGTGGGTGGACCGGTGCTTGGGTGTTGTTCTTACTTGAACATCCCTCCCACTTATGATTACCCCCTCTCACAAGCATCTGTAACTATGAAATAAGAATTAAGATGAATCTAACCATAACATGAAACATATTGATGCAAATTAGCCCCTTACGGAATAACGCATAAACTAGGGTTTAAGCTTCTGTCACTCTAGAAACCCATCATCTAATAACTAATCCACAATGGCTTCCCTTAGGCTTAAAGTTGGTGAAGTGTCATGTAGTCGATGTTCACATGACACTACTAATGGAAGCAACAACATACATATCATCAGAATATTGAACGGATACCATGCCCTCAAGAACAAAAGTGAGTACTCCCAAATCATGTTCATGCTCAAGACTAGAGGGGTATTTATCGGTGTACAAAAGTATGGGTACTTCTGTACCCCTTACTTGTGCACGGGCAGTCGCGGCCACCCCTGCGTCAAGGCCTCGCAAGGCAGAGGAAGACAAAATACAAGAGAACACCAAGATGGGTACTTGAAGGACAAGGAGTAGGAGGGCGAGCTGGACCTCCCCCGGCAACAACCTTGCCGGGGCGACCTGCACAACACCAGCAAGCCCATCGCCCTTGGGGCTGAGAGCTTTGACACCATCGACAATGTTAAGACCAAGATCTGAGAACACATGCTTGGTAGCATGCAGATCCTCATAAAGATTGATGGCCTCTGGATCCATGTGGGACCAGAAGACAAAGACCCCCGGCAAGATCCTTGCCGGGGACAACTCCAAAGCCCCGGCAAGCCTTGCCGGGATGATCGGCGGGCTGCGGCCAAACCTGCGCCTGGCAAGGGTTCACCACCTCACCACCACTCCAGCATGACGACCAGTGTGCCAACTAAGCAGGCGCCTGCATGGTGGCATGCAGATCTTCGTGGAGGCTCTACCATCACACCAACACAACATCTAGTTAGCCAGCATGGCGTTGCATGTCTCGTCAGCCTGGACGCGTGTCGAAGCAAGGAGGAGCGGCGATGGACGGGATGGCTTCTGTTGCCGTCCCCGATAAAGTAAGAGGGCAAGTAGGCAGCACATTAAATGTGTTTGTCCTATGTTGCCGAGTAATAAGCTCATACACTGTAGCTTGCCACCTCCTGTGTGCCACTGTGGCAACCCCTTACGTATAGAAGGAGGCCCAAGGCATATAGAGAGAGGATTCAGACTTTTGGACCGTGGTCACACCGTAGCTAGTTCAAAATCTCAAGAACACATATATCTAGACAAGCAGGACTAGGGCATTACACATCTTTGCGGCCTAAACCTGGGTAAAAGCCCTGTGTGCTAACTGATAGACCTGCTCTTCATGCAGCTAATCCCCCACCGAACGTAGAAGGGATCATTGTGACCACATAGGTGTTCGTTTCCCCGACATATTTGGCGCACCAGGCAGGGGGTGTTAGTTGTGAGAATATGGTCTGTTAGTTAGTACAGTAGTTTCTTCATTGCGATGGCTCCGAGGAAGAAGATGATCACAGCGATCGGCCTGTCCGGAGCCGCTTTGCCCGTGCTCGCGTGGACAGGCGATGCAGCGGACGCCAGTGGTGGAGGAGATCAAGGTTATCCATGCCACCCTGGTGCGAAGAGTTAGGCGAGCAGTGTCGTTGTAGCCGCGACGACGACCCGCACGGCAACAAAAAGCTAAGTCAACCAAACCTTGACTAATTCTTCCTTTATAAGATTATCCTCCTTGATGGTTTTGGTCCTTGTATGGAGAACTTGCATGCAAAAGGAACCCTGCCACGATTGTCAACGCCCCTGTTCTATTTCGATTCCGCTCAACAGCTCAGGTGCTGCGCTCTGATAAGGACGGCGGGGTACCTTGCCATAACCAACAGCGCCCCTGTTCTGCTTCGAGTCCGCTCGACAGCTCAGGTAACTGCGCCAAGAATGGAAAGGTAACCTATTGGCATCGACACCCTCTGCAGGCTGCTAAGGATCCGTCCTTCTAGCGCCTGCGACAAGGGGTGCACGCGCCGACAGGCCTATCCAATTAAGCGTAGGGTGCAGAACATACAAGGATGAACTAAGCAGGAAGATAACATGCAATCAGTTCAAGGCACATCAAAAGTTATATTACATCAAAAGTTTCCATGATTCTAACTTAAGATAAATTGTCTTGGGTGCGAAATCGCAGCAGTAGCAAGGAATGAAGCAGCTAATCCCAGTGCTGGCCCTCCAGCCTGACGACTCCGCTGACTCAGCTGATGATGGTCTCAATGCGCTTCTCGAGCGCCTAATGGTCGATGCCCTCCAGCAAGCTATCAAGCACCTGAGCAAAGTCAACGATGGGGTTCCAGTGCGCCACCTTGGTGAGCACTTTGGTCAAGATGCCCCGGCAAAGCTTCCGGGACTCCTCGGCCAGGTAGGCCGCCCTGTTGGATTGGAGCAGCTTCAGGGCGTCAAGAACACGCTCGAAGAACAGAGTCAGCCTAGCGCTGTCAGTCACGTTCACCTCATGGGAGAACCTGAAACTTGGCATGCCCATGGCAGACAGCTGTGCAGTAAGCTTCTCCGCGACGTCCACGAGGCGGCTATTCCAAAGTTTCGTGCTGGCCACAAGCACGTTGTGGGAAGTGACAGCGGTCCGCAGCAGCAGTTGCTCGTCCGCGAGCTCCTTGGTCAGGGTCAGCTCGCGCGCCTGGGAGTGCGAAAGCATCTTCTCCTGGGTCTCCAGCTTCAGCTTCAGATCAGCAATGGAGTTGTTGGCCTTGGAGAGCAGCTTGGTTTTGTCAGATATGGTGGTCTGCATCTCCACCAGGTCGTAGATAGTCTTCTCTCTGTCGCCCTTGAGCATGGAGAGCTCCTTGTCGAGCTTTGCCAGGTCCGCCTCCAGCTTCTCCACCTTGCCGGCCAGTTCAACCCTGGTGGCCTCTACGGCCTCAGCATGGCCGACGGCCTCCTTCAGCTTGCCGGTGTGGTCGAGGACCAGAGCATCCAGTGCCTCTTGGTGCTTCTGCATCAGATCTTGAGTTCGCTGCGCGACGAGTTTTTCAATTTCTTCGTACTTGGCGTGAAGCGTGGTGGCAAGCGCCGCTTCGCGAGCAACCAAGTCGTCCTCCTCGGCGTCGAGCGAGACGTGGCGCTGCATCTGATCGGAATCGTCCTTGGCAGCCTTCGCCTTTGCCTCCTCCTGAGCCTTCTCGATGTCGGCCTGTTTCAAGAGGAGCTCGCACTGACGCTCGTCCAGCTGATCCTGGGCGGCCCTCAGATCTTGGGCCTCAGCAAACCAGCCATGCATCTGAGTGACACACTCTTGGAAGTCCACCTCGGCCGTGTCCACGGCCGCCATCCTGGAGTCCACCTTCTCCTTGCGAGCCCGATGGAGAGCTTGGAGCTTGTGGAAGTTGGCGCTCATGGCCTGAAGGAGTTGTCTTATTTAGAACCACCACTGTTGATGCTCGGTTCATGAATAACCTGGAGCCTGGCGGCGGTGAGGATCTCCTCATCGAAGACCTCCCCCTCGGTTGGTGCTCTAGTGCTTGCCACTCCTGGGATGTTGACGAAAAGACCATCACCAACCTTCAAGTACCTACTCAAGGTAGAAGCTGAGGAGGAGGAAGGCTGGTCATTGGCCATATCCTCCCCGGCAGGATCCTTGGCGGCCTCTCCAGTGGCAGCCTCGCTGGCCTCCCCGGCAGGCCACATGGCGGCCTCCTCAGTGGCAGCCTTGCCGCCCTCCCTGGCAGGATCCTTGCCGGCCTCCCCAGCAGGCCTCGTGGCAGCCTCTTCAGTGGCGCCTTGCTGGCCTCCTCAGCGGATCCCCTGGCGGCCTCCTTGGCAGCGATGTTGGCGGCCTCAGCCTCGGCGTCCTTGGTGGTCTCCACGATCACGATGTTGATGTCTGCCTGGTTTACCAGGGGAGGATCTGAAGCCAAAAAGGGGAGTGAGGCAAGGCAAAAATCAAAGGAGTTCAAGACAGGGAAAAGGAAAGAAATCAAGGCGACAATGGCAAGGAGCAGAGGCGAGTAACTTACCCGCGGCAAGTGGAGAGGATGCATCCCCCTCCCCGACGATGTCTGTTGCTGGGACGGGGTCGCCGGCACTTGTGCCCGCCACCTCCTCCTCCTCCGTGCGCATGGGCTCGTTGGTGGGTGCCCCTATCGGGGACGCCCCTTTGGTCGGCGTAGTCGATGGGGGCAGCGTGTCAGGGGCGGCCCCTAGTGGCTCCTCCTGCTACCGCTCTCCTCCTGTAGGCCCAACAAGATCATCAATAAGGCTGCACGCTCCAAATGCCTACCAGCAAGAAACAATTAACGAACTTACGCTGGGGGCTGGCGTGGGGGCTGTGCTCGGGCTGGACTCCGGGCTGATGAAGATCGTCCCCGACGCACGTGGAGTGCTTGCCGGGGGCTCGTCGCCCATTGAGGCTTTGGTCCTCTTTGCCACCCGCTGAGCCAATGTCTCCATGTCGCTATGGAAGACAAGATCAAGTCAAGGCAAGCCAATCAAAATGGGAGATCAAAGGATGGATGAGGGCGCGAAGTACTTACTCGTCTTCCTCCTCTGCCCTCCTTTTCCTCCTCGGGCTGAAAGACCCAAGGTCGTAGTCAGCCGCTGGAGTGGTGCCCGCGGGGGAAGGGGATGGGGTCCTTGCACGCTTGGATGAGGAGGAGGCAACGACCATGGTCTTCTTTGCCGCCGCGGCCGTGGCCTTCTTTGCCACCGCGACTTCTTTCTCTATCGCCGCTGCGTGCCTCGTCTGGCACATGGGTTGCACCTGGGCCTCTTGCCATTACGTGGCCCTGCTGGAGTGGACTGGATCGTTGGAGCCGGTCCGCCGCAGGACGCGTTTCTTCTTCGGAGCCGAGGGCTTGTCCACCTCAGATGCCTCCTCGGCCAGCTCTTCGGCTGCTTTCTCAGCAGGGGGTCCTGCCGACGGTGCCGCTGGTTTCCCCGGCAGGCCCCATCCACTCAAGGAATCTCCTCTCCTCTTCAGCCTCTTCGGCCTCGTCCACCATGGTGCCGAAGCTGCCGGCCTCCGTGGCGAGTGCTGCCTCATCTGCCCTGGCGTCAATATATGCCACCTCTTCGTCGGTGGTGGGGCGGATGAGCTCTGGCTTAGCGTGAATGGAGCCCTCCGACAAGTTATCGAAGAACTATTGCACCAACTCTTCCTTTGGCTTGTCCCAAGTTGGGTCCAGGCCATGGGCGTTGAAGACTGGCATCATAGCAATGATGTCAGTCAAGCGAGATTTGTTGCTCAATGGGTGCACCCCTGCCGGCAACCTGAACGGGTTGCTGATCTTGCCAGTCTTTGCGACCTTGCCGGTCCTCTCAGCATTGCCGTCCTCGTCGACTTTGAGCTGAAAGAGCCTCTAGCAGATGGATGCATACTGCATCACCGTGAAGTTATGCTTCAAGCCAGGGCGGAGCCTCATGATATCTGCTGCATTCTTAAAGTCCCAGGCCGGCCTCCCCTTCTGATGCAAAGGGGCGATACGGCGGCGGATGAAGTCAGCCCCAATCATCCCCAGGGTGAGGCCGACGGCAACGAGGCGGTGAATTCTGGTGGTGGAGATTGTGAGCTTCTTGTCATTTGGGTCGAGATTGCTCCAGTCGTTGCCACGGACCGGCGGAGTCCGTCGAACCTCGCAAAACGACCGTGGGTCCTCCTCCACAATCCAACACTAACGGCCCCGCCATTCATCCCACCGCACCTTGTGGCCTCCTCCAGGATACACACCCTTGCTCGAAGCCCTGGGGATCCAAGTAATGCAGCCAAAAACGGCGTCCCCTAGCTGGATATGGGGGGTGAAGTAGTGGCGAAAGAGTGTCGTGTTGGGATGAACCCCGACAAAACCTTCACAAAGATGGGCGAAGAAAGCCATGCACGCCACAACATTTGGCATGAAATCCAGAAGGTGGAAGCCAAATGTGTGCATAATGTCATTGAAGAAGTCGGAGAAAGGAGGGCAGAGGCCGCAGGAAAAAAAATCAACGAAGAAAGGATAAGTCTTCGGACCAGGCTTGGCGAAGGGGGCGGGGATGACCATCGTGGCGGGATTCCCCATCGTCTCCCTCCCCCATAGGTACTGGAACTAGTCCCTAAGAGTAAGCACGTCGATCAATGAGACGAAGAGGGCGTGCCTTTTCCGCAACTTCACCAGCTCGTTCTCCGACAACTCTCTCCCCTCGGTGGCCTTGGCCGCACCCTTGCCCTTGCTTGCCTTGGCTGCCATGCCGACTGAGAAGAGGCAAGAGATCTGAAAGCAATGGAGGCGTGGCGGCGGCGAGGAGAAGCAAGAACTCTGGTCTTCACTCAAGCAAGAAGAAGGGGGACGACGGTTCCAAGATTGGGGAAAGCAGAGAGGGTAAATGAGCAGTGCCCCTGCGGATTTCCCTTTTTTATGGGGAAGGCGCGGGCCGCCTATTTACCATTTACTGCGGGGTGACACATGCGTGCCATGCCCATCCCACACGTGACCTCCACATCATGCGCCCAACGCGAGTCATGGGGAAGCGCAACTGATAGAAAGATCACGGCGATCTGTCTCTGGCATGCCCGCCCGCGCACTGCTTTGGGCCTGGCCCAACTACGCCTTGCACTTATGTGTGGCCCAGGCCCGGAGGCTCCTATCGTTGTACAAAAGTATGGGTACTTATGTACCCCTTACTTGTGCACGGGCAGTCGCAGCCACCCCTGCGGCAAGGCAGAGGAAGACGAAATACAAGAGACTACCAAGAAAGGTACATGAAGAACAAGGAGCTGGAGTGCGAGCTGGACCTTCCCCGACAACACCCTTGCCGGGGCGACCTGCGCAGCACCAACAAGCCCATCGCCCTTGGGGCTGAGAGCTCTGACACCATCGACAATGTTAAGACCAAGACCTGAGAACGCATGCTTGGTAGCATGCAGATCCTCATAAAGATTGATGGCCTGTGGATCCACGTGGGACCAGAAGACGAAGACCTCCGGCAAGACCCTTGCCAGGGACAACTCCAAAGCCCCGGCAAGCCTTGCCGGGACGATTGTCGGGCTGCGGCCAGACCCGTGCCCGGCAAGGGTTCGCCACCTCACCACCACTCCAACATGACGACCAGTGTGCCAACTAAGCAGGCGCCTGCGTGGCGGCATGCAGATCTTCGTGGAGGCTCTACCATTGCGCCGACATAGCAGGTAGTTAGCCAGCATGGCACTACATGCCTCGACAACTTGGACGCGTGTCGAAGCAAGGAGGAGCGGCGACGGACGGGATGGCTTCCGTTGTCGTCCCCAATAAAGTAAGAGGGCACATAGGCAGCACATTAAATGCGTTGGTCCTACGTAGTCGAGCGATAAGCTCGTACACTGTAGCTTGCCACCTCCTGTGTGCCACTGTGGCAACCCCCTTACGTATAAAAGGAGGCCCAAGGCATACAGAGATATGATTAGGACTTTTGGACCGTGCTCGCACCGTAGCTAGTTCAAAAGCTCAAGAACACATACATCCAGACAAGCAGGACTAGGGTATTACGCAGCTTTGCGGCTCGAACCTGGGTAAAAGCCCTGTGTGCTAACTGATTGACCTGCTCTTCGTGCAGCTAATCCCCCGCCGAACGTAGAAGGGATCCTTGTGACCCCATAGGTGTTTGTTTCCCCAACAGTATTGAATATCATCAAGGATCTGGACATATAATGTTCCACCAAATAAACCAACTAGCATCAACTACAAGATGTAATCAACACTACTAGCAACCCACAAATACCAATATGAGGTTTTGAGAGAAAGATTGAATACAAGAGATGAACTAGGGTTTGAGATGAGATGATGCTAGTGAAGATGTTGATGAAGATTGGTCCTCCCACGATGGGAGGATCGTTGGTGATGATGATGGCTTCAATTTCCCCCTCTCGGGGGGAAGTTTCCCCGGCAGAATCGCTCCATCAGAGAGGAAAAGTGCTCCTGCCCAGCTTCCGCCTCGAGACGCCGGTGCTTCATCCCGAAAACGCCGGGGCGGCCCCTCATATGGGTTGTCGCACATCCGCACACCTCAAATGCAGAGTCTCAAATTTATGCAACCCATGCACGATGATCATATGATACAAATTGTCCGAATTAAATAGTTCAAAATGAAGCAAAGAAAATCCTAGTTCAACAACCTAGACATGCCAAAATAAAACCAATGTCCGAGCATGAAGGATGGCTCATTTGCTGGCCGAATCACTCGCCGGACGCCATCCATGTCGCCTACTCCAAGGCCATCCTCGTGTCCTTCTTCTTCTTCTTCTTCTTCTTCTTCTTCTTCTTCTTCTTCTTCTTCTTCTTCTCTTCTCCTCCTCCTCTTCTTCTTATTCTTCTTCTTCTTCTTATAATTATTTTCTTCTTTTTTTCATCTTTCTTATTTGTTCTTCTAATTATGTAAATATAAATCTAAACCTAGCATTGCAACCTAAACCTAAATAGCAAAAAACAGAAGAAAAAAAGCTCACCTTGGAGGGGCCGTTGGAGGAGGGCCACCGCAAGGAGGACGCTGGTGTTGCGATGCTGGAGATGGGCCATGGGGAGGGGGCTTGCGTTGCGGCCCGGCTCGCCTCGGCGGGTCATCGCGGGGCTCGCCGGCGGTGCGGCGTCACGGACATAGGGGCCATGGGGCGGGGCGGTAGCAGGGGCTGGGGGCGGGGAGGGCGTAGGGGCCGGCGGCGGGGCTTGATGTCGTCGGGCAGGCTTGGGGCATCAGGTGGGGTGGGTGAGGTTGGGGAGAGAGAGAGATCGACGAGGAGAGAGAGGGAGAGAGGGGGCACAACCGCTACTTATGCAGCCTCTTTGTCGTCTGCTAGCAGACGGCAAAGAGATCTGCTAGCAGACGGCAAAGAGGGGTGGGGCCATGGGGCACGGCCATTAGTTAGGCATCTTCTTTGTCGTATGCTAGCAGTCGCAAAGAGTGCTGAAGCAGACGGGAAAAGATCCAGCGGACGACATCCAACCCGTCCACCTGACCTAGCCCGCTCCACGGTCCAGTGGGGCCCATCTGGGCTCTTTGCCATCTGCATTCAGGCCCTTTACCGTCTGCTGGCGGACGACAAAGATTAGGTTGATGGAAAACTGTATGGTTGCCATCAGCCATTTCATTGTCGTCTGTTTACTGTAAGTTGACGGCAAAATCCTTCTGTGTCGTCTACTGGCTGATGGCAAATTCTCTGATTCCAGTAGTGAATGGTCCCATGTAGGAGATTTTGTTTAGCAAATTCACATACTCAACCATTATTTAGTCTTCTTGATTGCTAACACTCACGACATATATATGGAGCAAAAGTTTCAGCTAGACACATAGAAAGATAGGAGCTTATAATTTCTCCTCCCAACTCATTTACCTCGAGTGTAATGTCAACAATAGTAACTCATGGTCACTCATATCCAACTGGATATATACGCCTAGATCTTTCCCCACCACATGATGCTTGCAAAAGAGAAAAATAAAAAGGAATAGAGGATAAGTGAAAGAACATGCGGTGCCCCCATGTTTGGTTTTGGACATCTATGGACTAATGGTTGCCTTGAGTTACATTTGAAGGTTTTGTCCATAGGCTTTTCTTAGAATACATGTGTTGGTTTCAAGGAGAGGTTGTGTCAACCAAAGTGCTATTCAAGGAATTACCTAAAGATTGGTCTTGTGAGAGGTTGATCAAGACTCAGTCAAACAGTGAATCAAGTTGATCAACATACCAAGCGTACAAGATGTACCAAGGGATCAAGTGATCCCATGGTATGGTAAGCATTGTCCATTACGCTTTGTATGCTAACCCATGGTATTCGTGAGAGTTCTTTGTGGGGTTAGGTTGCGGTGTGCAAGTTTAACTGGAGCATCACGAAGAGATCACATGCTTGAAGCTTGTCGTCCATTGTGGTGACAATGGACTTGTGAAGATGTGCGGAAGAGTGGCTCACCCATAGTGGAGTATGGGGTAGCTATCATCTAGTCTTCATCGACCCAACACAATCAAGAAAGGTGGTACAACTTGAGGGAGTCAAGATCGTCATCATCTAGCTCAAGTGGACCATGTGCAAGGCAAAGATTTGCCCTTGATAGGTTTTCTATTTTACCGGTCTCATGGTGGTAGTTGGGAGACCGGATTTTAGGATCGATTGCCATACTATCATGGGGGGCTCTCAATGAGTAGCTTGATCGTATCATTCGTAGTGATCTCAAACCATTGCATCCTTGAATCATCCTTCTTGCTTCTTTTTTGGTTCTCTTTGTGAGATTTGGAGCATACGGTCATCTTGATGACAAGCTCGAGATCATCGAAAACGGAGTTCACATGCATCTTCTATGATGTTTTCGATGTTGGAGGTTCTGCCGGTTCTTGTATGTTGGAGGTTTCTCTCCTCTTCTTTTGATGCTACTCGTTGTCTTGTATCCAACAAGCTTGTGTTTGCTCAATTCGGAGCTCATTTGCAGAAGTTATGGCAGTTCTATTTTTATTGGATCCGTCTGTTGTCTTTAGCTGCGTTTTGAAGGCATCCAAGTGCTAAGCCCTCTGTGGCGTGCGGTAGTACTGCTCAAGGGAGTGGTAGTACCGCAGGGGCCAGCGGTTGTACCGCTCCTGGTCAGCGGTAGTACCGCTGCCTCTAGCCCAGAACGCTGGTGTGCACGGATGTAGGCGTGGAAGCAATTTTTTACTTCCGCTCCCTACATGGTAGTACCGCTCCTCGTGAGCGGTAGTACCGCTGCCTCGTGTCCTGGCATTGTTGCATGCAGTAGTAGGCGCAGATGTAATTTTTTACATCTGCTCTGACGTGGTAGTACCGCTCCCTGTGAGCGGTAGTACTGTGCTGACTTTTTCTCATAGCTAGCTCCAGCAGTTGTAGGTGCGGCAGTTATTTTTGACATCTGTGGTTGCGCGGTAGTACCGCGAGGGCAGGCGGTAGTAGCGCCCCTACAGTAGTACTGCCCTATTGTCCCTTTGCAGTGTTGTTTCTTTGGGCTTCTGCCGCCCTAGCGGTAGTACCGCTCGTAGCGGCGGTAGTACCGCTCTGTGCGGGCTGTGAGCAGCACGGTTGGATTTTCCCCCTCCTATAAAAGGGGCTCTTCTTCCCCATTGAACCTTATCCTTTGAGCTCGTGCTCTTCCCCCATTGTTGACCTTTTTCGAGCTTGCTAACTCTCAATCCCTCCATGGATTCTTGCTAGTTTTTTAGGTAAAAGAGAGAGGAGATCTAGATCCACATTTCCAGCAATCACTTTCTCCTCTATGTGAGGGGAACCCCTTGGATCTAGATCTTGGAGTTCTTGGTGTTCTCCTTCTTGTTCTTCCTCTCACTTTCCTCCCTAGCATTAGTTGCTTTGGTGGGATTTGGGTGAGAAGGACTTGGGCACTCCGTATGCCCTTTCCATTGCATTTGGTGAATCGGCTTGAGTTCTCCACGGTGATACATGGGAGTTACAAGTTGAGAAGCTTATTTCTCTTGGGTGCTTGGTACCCTTGAGCTTGTTCCTCTTGGGTGCTTGGGCGCCCTAGACGGTTGGTGGTGTTCGGAGCTCAATCATTGTTGTGTAAAGCTCCGGGCAAGCGTCGGGGTCTCCAATTAGGTTGTGGAGATCGCCCCGAGTAATTTGATGGGTTCAGTGACCGCCCCCAAGGGTTGCCATTTGTACGGGTTCCATGACCGCCCTCAAGGGTCCCTTAGTGGAATCATGGCATCTTGCATTGTGCGAGGGCATGAGGAGATTACGGTGGCCCTAGTGGCTTCTTGGGGAGCATTGTGCCTCCACACCGCTCCAAACGGAGATTAGCATCCGCAAGGGTGTTAACTTTGGGATACATCGTCGTCTCCACGTGCCTCGGTTATATCTTACCCGAGCACTTTACTTATGCACTTTACTTTGTGATAGCCTTATTGCTCTTTGTCATATATCTTGCTATCACTTAGTTGTTTATCTTGCTTAGCATAAGTTGTTAGTGCACATAGGTGAGCCTAGTTGTTGTAGGTTTTGTGCTTGACAAATTAACCGCTAGGTTTATTCCGCATTTGTTCAAGACTAAACCGTAATTATTTTAAAGTGCCTATTCACCCCCTCCCCCCTCTAGGCGACATCCTCGATCTTTCAATAACACTATTGACTCTTGCATGAAAAGTGAATACATAAAAGTGAAAGATAGGCCCTTCACAGAGGGAAACAGAGGTTGTCATGCGCTTTTTGTTTTTGAATGTGCAAGCTCTTAATGCAAAGGAATGTCACTTTATATTTCCCTTTGTGATAGCAACCATTATTATGCAGTCCGTCGCTTTTATTTCTTTACCATCACAAGATTGTACAAAGCTTATTTTCCCTTACAATAAAAGATCATACATATTTAGAAGCAATTTTTATTGCCTTATGCACTAATGACAACTTACTTGAAGGATCTTATTCAATCCATAGGTAGGTATACTGGACTCTCATGACATAAAATTGGGTTTAAGGGTTTCTGGATGCACAAGTAGTATCTCTACTTGGTGCAGATTTTTGGCTAGAAAAGATATTGAGCAAGCATCACATTTTGGAGGATCTATAACAATATAACTTCTATGTCAATATAATCAAACATAACTCATTATGTTGTCTTCCTTATCCAACATCAACAATTTGACATAAAATACTTAATGGGGTCACAACCATAAAAGATGTCCAAAATAGTATATTTGCATGTGAATCTTCTCTTCCCTTATTAATTCTTTTATGAATTGAATCATTGACCAATGCTATGTTTGTTAACCTTCAGTAAATGTTACCACTTACACTTTTCCTTATGTAATGTCATTACTTTCCATAAGATTAGCATATGATCTTTCCATTATTTTCATTGCTAAGACTGAAACATAAAAGTAGAGAAGCAAAAACTCAAACTACTCTTTATTATATAACTTTCAACTCGATTACATGGATAGATAGATCACGAAACTAGCACCCGAAAATAGATCATTCTATACTCTTATTCAACTGAACCACGAAATAACTAAGGACCAAACTAAAAATAGGTAAAGATAATAAAAGTGATGGTGATACGATATCGGGGCACCTCCCCAAGCCTGGCACAAGCCAAGGGGAGTGCCCATACCCATGTACTCAAGTTTCTTTCTTTGGTGATGATGGTGGTGATGAAGTGTGGGCTTGTTCTCCATAGTGCTTATGAGTGCCTCCCTCAAACTCTGAATTTCCTGAAGATCTTGACGAATTAACTCAATATTCTTTTCCACCTCATCCATAATATGTTTATTCTTCGGTCCCCAAGAGTTTGTTCCTGCATGACTTTCTCTTGGGCGAGATATGTCCCAATTGGACGGAATGTGCATATGAGCGAATCCCCTACAGTCTGGCCGCCCCCCCTCTTTCCTTTCATCTCCCTCTCTGCCAGGGAGCCCCATCACCGATCGAATCCACCGCGCGGTCATTTCTCCCCCCTGCCGTGATTTCTTTCTATTTCGCCGGATATCGGATCCCGCCGTGATTCCGTGCCGTTTTGGCCTCGCCCTGGCCCCACACAATGCCCACTATAAAGCCCCATCCTCCTTAGACTTGTTCTGCTCCTTCCCCTCCCGGAGACCCCCTGCAGTGCCTGCAATAGCTCGACGGAGTTGCCACGGCCATCGAACGCCATTGCTGCCCCTGAGCATCATCCCGACCCTCTGTCCCCTCGCTGATGCCACCCCTGAGCTCATCGTCTTCTGCCGCATCGCTTGGAGCATTCCCCGAGCCCGGAGACCCTCGGGAGCTGCCTCCCCGACCACCACCGAGCACCACCTCCGCCCCGAGCTCGCCGTTGTCAACCTCCGTCGTCCCCAAGCTCACCAATGGCCACTGCTGGACTCCCCGTGCTCGTCCGCGTCACTTCGTCCGCTTCCCCTCCCCTGAAGATCACCAGAGCGAGCTCCACGTCGACCATCGGGCCGCCACAGTCACCGTCAACGACCCCCTCTATAAGCCTCAGCCACCCCATTCTTCTAATGCATCGGACACCCCCCAGCACTGTAGGATCAACGATATATATTTTACATGTGATGTTATGATATCTCATCGAAGTATTGTGTGTGCTAGCATACTGATCCAGGGATGGCACAGAAATCACAAAGACTTGGCTATATTGGGTCGGGTCGCTACAGAGATGGTATTAGAGCACATGTTGACTGTAGGACGTGACCCTAGAAACTGGAAAGCCCTAGGACAGGATATCTCTAAAACTTTATTTTCAAAAATATCATTTACATCTCCTCTTCTGATTTTACCAACTAGTCCCTCTTACCTCAAATAGTAAGAATACACCCCTTCTCCTTTTGAACCCATGGATAATCAACAAAGGACCACCTCAGAGTACAAGGATTGAAGCTACAACAGTTGAAGACTCCGAAGACTTGAAGAATTTGAAGACCCTGAAGATTTATTTGACCTTTAGAAGACCAAACCCCTGTTATATACTCACGTTAGATATGATGATTTGTGAGATGTCATTTGTATTGTATGTATCTCTCTTAACTCATCCCAAAACCCTTGGACCCAATAGATGATGATTGAAGATGGACTTGTACTCTCCGGACCAATGACCCAGTCGGAGGCAGAGCTATGGATAAAAAACATGGAGAATCACTTCAGGAGCTATTTGGTTGCAAGGAAGTATGAGGCTCAATATGCTCTTCAGTACTTTAAAAAAAGTTCCATGACCTGGTGGAAAATGCATAAAGCCATACAAGGATGTAATGGAGCAAAAACTTGGGAGGAATTCAAGAAGACTCTATTGAGATCCCATTTTATCCGGAAGCACTCTGATAACCCGATGAAGAAACCTTGTGCCTGCAAGTTTTGCATATAAATAGGACACACCCAGAAAGAACACAAGGATGGATTCCCTCATTGTGAAGAACATCACCCAGAGGAAGAATGCCCCAGTAGGCAGGTGACTTGATTCTTGTGTGAAGGAACTACTCATTACCCGGCTAGTGCCAAATTTACCCTAAGGTAAAGGAAATTACCAAGCAGCAGAACGAAGCCCTCAGGGAAAGTTTAAAAGAACCTGTGGTGAAGGGACATTGAAGACACATATGAAGAAGGCCTAATAATATTTTACACCAATGCCTAATATTCATGTGGAGAAGATGGACATTTTCCTAGTATTGCACAAAGGGAAGAAAAGAGTATCTAGGAAACTTCCTGACAGAAGAGTGGAGTTTGATCCACAAGAAATGGAAAATTTTATAAGTACAAAGAAGTCCAGGAAAAGAAACCGAAGACATCCCCAGAGCAACTCAATTTCTACAGAAAAGGACTTGAGTCATATCACATGTTTCAGGTGCTAGGATTTAGGACACTACATTGATAAATGTCCAAAAAAGAAGCCAAGAACACAAGGAATAGACACAGTCCCCAAGAAGCACTTAGACTTGTGAGAAGTCATCTATTTTTGCTGCAAGGAAGCATGACATTATGCTACTAAATGTCCTGACAAGATGAAAGCTGGAGCTGAGTAGCTGAATTAATGAGAATGTGGAGTTTGGACCATGCGACATAGGAAAAAACCCTACCTAAAATAAGGAAAGGGAGGGGGGCTTGGAGGCCAAGTCCCCCCTTGGCCGCTAGCCCTAGGGTTTGGAGGGCAAGCCTCCCCGACGCGTATATAAAGGGGGAGGCACAGGGGCAACAGCCATAAAAAAAAACCTAGGCGCCTCCCCCTGCTACTCCTCCCTCCTCCTCCGCAACCGCCTAGTGAAGTCCTGCAGGAGTTCCACCATAACTCCACAACTACGTCATCATGTTGTTGGCCTAGATCCCATATACTTCTCCCTCTTGCTTTCTGGATCAAGAAGTAGGGGACATCACTGATATATACATGTGTATATCTTGGAGGTGATGTTCGTGCGGTGCTTGATCAGATTGGATTGCGAAGAAAGTATGACTGCATCAACCACGTTTGTTAGAACATTTATGCTCTCGATCTACATGGGTATGTACACTTTCTCCCACTCGTTGCCTGTGAAAGTGCGTTATATTGACTAGAGGGGGGTGAATAGGCGATTTTATGAATTCTTCACTGAGAAATTTGCTGGTGAGGAAATTCCTAAATGAAGAACTACTTGCAGCGGAATAAGTACTCAAAAGTAAACATAGCAGAACACACGCATAGTCATCATGATGAAATGAAGACAAGCACATAGTATAGAAAGCGTAAACACGGGATAATACAAGATGAAGACAAACAAACTGAAGAAATTGAACCGAGGGAATTGAGGAAGTCTTCAGTCAAAGTCTTCAAACAGATATGAACAAGCACACAACAATAGAGATGAGGAAATTAAAGAGTTGAGGAAATAGAACCAGTAAGCTCGGTGAAGACAATGATTTGGTAGACCTGTTCCAACTGCTGTCTCAATTGTACATCTGGTTGGAGCGGCTGAGTATTTAAACTTGAGGACACCAGTCCCGGACACACAGTCCTCACCGTATTCTCCTTGAGCTAAGGTCACACAGACCTCGCCCAATCACTCGTGGTAAGTCTTCAGGTGACTTCCGAACCTTCACAAACTCGGTCACTCGGCGATCCACAATTCCTCTTGGATGCTCTAGACCTTGACGCCTAACCGTCTGGAAGAAGCACAGTCTTCAAAGGAAACAAGCGTCGGACTCACGTAGGATCAATCTCTTCAGTGATGCTCAATCACTTTGGGGTTTGTAGGTTTGGGGTTTGGGTTTTCCTCACTTGATGATTTTCGCTCAAAGTCCTCGGAGGATGGGATGCTCTCAAATGACAAGTGTCAGTTTCTCTTGGAGCAGCCAACCAGCTAGTGGTTGTAGGGGGCGGCTATTTATAGCCTAGGGAGCAGCCCGACATGATAAGATATAAATGCCCTTGTCTGATATGAACGTTAGGTGGGTAGATATTTTGGGACAGCTGGCGCGTAGCATAGCAACGGTCAGAATATTTGACTCTCAAATACCTCAGGGCTATCATGTTCCTCATTGTGTAGGCAATTCGCACTGGCAAATTCCTAACTCCTCAGTCAGAACAAATTCCTCAGAGACCAGAAGAACTTTGTCTCTATCACTGAAGAATATGACTGAACTGTATGAGATTTCCAATGGCTTCACTCGAAGGGATTGGTAGGTGTAGGATTTTGAGTTGAGCATCACATGGAAATTTTTCCTTAGTATTTCCTCGACCCCCTTTAACAGTACGGTGTTTCCTATGACTCAAGAAAGAGAAAATGAAACTATTAAAACAAAAGTCTTCAAGCTTCATGTTCCTCGAATGAATACCAAGTCTTCAAGGTCACACCAATTTCTTCACTTTCAAAGTCTTCAGAAAGTCTTCAGAAATCCAAAGTCTTCATTGAAGAACTTCATTTTTAGGGGTCAACTTTCTCTGTAAATATCAAACTCCTCATAGACTTATAGACCTGTGTACATGAAGGAAATATGCCCTAGAGGCAATAATAAAGTTATTATTTATTTCCTTATAATCATGATAAATGTTTATTATTCATGCTAGAATTGTATTAACCGGAAACATAATACATGTGTGAATACATAGACAAACAAAGTGTCACTAGTATGCCTCTACTTGACTAGCTCGTTAATCAAAGATGGTTATGTTTCCTAACCATGAACAATGAGTTGTTATTTGATTAACGAGGTCACATCATTAGTTTAATGATCTGATTGACATGACCCATTCCATTAGCTTAGCACACGATCGTTTAGTATGTTGCTATTGCTTTCTTCATGACTTATACATGTTCCTATGACTATGAGATTATGCAACTCCCGTTTGCCGGAGGAACACTTTGGGTGCTACCAAACGTCACAACGTAACTGGGTGATTATAAAGGAGCATTACAGGTGTCTCCAAAGGTAGATGTTGGGTTGGCGTATTTCGAGATTAGGATTTGTCACTCCAATTGTCGAAGAGGTATCTCTGGGCCCTCTCGGTAATACACATCACATAAGCCTTGCAAGCATTACAACTAATATGTTAGTTGTGAGATGATGTATTACGGAACGAGTAAAGAGACTTGCCGGTAACGAGATTGAACTAGGTATTGGATACCGACGATCGAATCTCGGGCAAGTAACATACCGATGACAAAGGGAACAACGTATGTTGTTATGCGGTCTGACCGATAAAGATCTTCGTAGAATATGTAGGAGCCAATATGGGCATCCAGGTCCCGCTATTGGTTATTGACCGGAGACGTGTCTCGGTCATGTCTACATTGTTCTCGAACCCGTAGGGTCCGCACGCTTAAGGTTTCGATGACAGTTATATTATGAGTTTATGAGTTTTGATGTACCGAAGGAGTTCGGAGTCCCGGATGAGATCGGGGACATGACGAGGAGTCTCGAAATGGTCGAGACGTAAAGATCGATATATTGGACGACTATATTCGGACATCGGAAAGGTTCCGAATGATTCGGGTATTTTTCGGAGTACCGGGTAGTTACGGGAGAAGTAATGGGCCTTGATGGGCTTTAGTGGGAAGAGGAAAAAGGCCGCTGCGCCCCCCTCCCCTTTGGTCCGAATTGGACTAGGGAAAAGGGGGCCGGCCACCTCTCCTTCTCCTCCTATTCCTTCTCCCTTCCTCCCCTCTTGGTGGACTCCTACTAGGACTTGGAGTCCTAGTAGGACTCCCTATCCTGGCCGCACCTTTGCCTTGGCCGGCCTCCTCCTCCTCCATCCTTTATATACGGAGGCAGGGGGCACCTCTAGACACACAAGTTGATCCACGTGATCTATTCCTTAGCCGTGTGCGGTGCCCCCTGCCACCATATACCTCGATAATACTGTAGCGGAGTTTAGGCGAAGCCCTGCTGCTGTAGTACATCAAGATCGTCACCACGCCGTCGTGCTGACGGAACTCTTCCCCGACACTTTGCTGGATCGGAGTCCGGGGATCGTCATCGAGCTGAACGTGTGCTCGAACTCGTAGGTGCCGTAGTTTCGATGCTTGATCGGTTGGATCGTGAAGACGTACGACTACTTCCTCTACGTCGTGTCATCGCTTCCGCAGTCGGTCTGTGTTGGGTACGTAGACAATACTCTCCCCCTCGCTGCTATGCATCACATGATCTTGCGTGTCCGTAGGAATTTTTTTGAAATTACTACATTATCCAACAGTGGCATCCGAGCCTAGGTTATTTATGTTGATGTTATATGCACGAGTAGAACACAAGTGAGTTGTGGACGATACAAGTCATACTGCCTACCAGCATGTCATACTTTGGTTCAGCGGTATTGTTGGACGAGACGACCCGGACCAACCTTACGCGTACGCTTACGCGAGACCGGTTCCCTCGACGTGCTTTGCACATAGATGGCTTGCGGGCGACTGTCTCTCCAACTTTAGTTGAACCGAGTGTGGCTACGCCCGGTCCTTGCGAAGGTTAAAACGGAGTCTATTTGACAAACTATCGTTGTGGTTTTGATGCGTAGGTGAGATTGGTTCTTACTTAAGCCCGTAGCAGCCACGTAAAACATGCAACAACAAAGTAGAGGACGTCTAACTTGTTTTTGCAGGGCATGTTGTGATGTGATATGGTCAAGGCATGATGCTGAATTTTATTGTATGAGATGATCATGTTTTGTAACCAAGTTATCGGCAACTGGCAGGAGCCATATGGTTGTCGCTTTATTGTATGCAATGCAATCACGATGTAATGCTTTACTTTATTACTAAACGGTAGTGATAGTCGTGGAAGCATAAGATTGGCGAGACGACAATGATGCTACGATGGAGATCAAGGTGTCGCGCCGGTGACGATGGTGATCATGACGGTGCTTCGGAGATGGAGATCACAAGCACAAGATGATGATGGCCATATCATATCACTTATATTGATTGCATGTGATGTTTATCTTTTTATGCATCTTATCTTGCTTTGATTGACGGTAGCATTATAAGATGATCTCTCACTAAATTATCAAGAAGTGTTCTCCCTGAGTATGCACCGTTGCGAAAGTTCTTCGTGCTGAGACACCACGTGATGATCGGGTGTGATAGGCTCTACGTTCAAATACAACGGGTGCAAAACAGTTGCGCACGCGGAATACTCAGGTTATACTTGACGAGCCAAGCATATACAGATATGGCCTCGGAACACGGAGACCGAAAGGTCGAGCGTGAATCATATAGTAGATATGATCAACATAATGATGTTCACCGATGAAACTACTCCATCTCACGTGATGATCGGACATGGTTTAGTTGATTTGGATCACGTGATCACTTAGAGGATTAGAGGGATGTCTATCTAAGTGGGAGTTCTTAAGTAATATGATTAATTGAACTAAATTTATCATGAACTTAGTACCTGATAGTATCTTGCTTATTTATGTTGATTGTAGATAGATGGCTCATGCTGTTGTTCCGTTGAATTTTAATGCGTTCCTTGAGAAAGCAAAGTTGAAAGATGATGGTAGCAATTACACGGATTGGGTCCGTAACTTGAGGATTATCCTCATTGCTGCACAGAAGAATTACGTCCTGGAAGCACCGCTGGGTGCCAGGCCTGCTGCTGGAGCAACACCAGATGTTATGAACGTCTGGCAGAGCAAAGTTGATGACTACTCGATAGTTCAGTGTGCCATGCTTCACGGCTTAGAATCGGGACTTCAACGATGTTTTGAACGTCATGGAGCATATGAGATGTTCCAGGAGTTGAAGTTAATATTTCAAGCAAATGCCCGAATTGAGAGATATGAAGTCTCCAATAAGTTCTATAGCTGCAAGATGGAGGAGAACAGTTCTGTTAGTGAGCATATACTCAAAATGTCTGGGTATAATAATCACTTGATTCAATTGGGAGTTAATCTTCCAGATGATTGCGTCATTGACAGAATTCTCCAATCACTGCCACCAAGCTACAAGAGCTTCGTGATGAACTATAATATGCAAGGGATGAACAAGACTATTCCCGAGCTCTTCGCAATGCTGAAAGCTGCAGAGGTAGAAATCAAAAAGGAGCATCAAGTGTTGATGGTAAACAAAACCACTAGTTTCAAGAAAAAGGCCAAAGGGAAGAAGAAGGGGAACTTCAAGAAGAACGGCAAACAAGTTGCTGCTCAAGAGAAGAAACCCAAGTCTGGACCTAAGCCTGAAACTGAGTGCTTCTACTGTAAGCAGACTGGTCACTGGAAGCGGAACTGCCCAAAGTATTTGGCGGATAAGAAGGATGGCAAGGTGAACAAAGGTATATGTGATATACATGTTATTGATGTGTACCTTACTAATGCTCGCAGTAGCACCTGGGTATTTGATACTGATTCTGTTGCTAATATTTGCAACTCGAAACAGGGGCTACGGATTAAGCGAAGATTGGCTAAGGACGAGGTGACGATGCGCGTGGGAAACGGTTCCAAAGTCGATGTGATCGCGGTCGGCACGCTACCTCTGCATCTACCTTCGGGATTAATATTAGACCTAAATAATTGTTATTTGGTGCCAGCGTTGAGCATGAACATTATATCTGGATCTTGTTTAATGCGAGACGGTTATTCATTTAAATCAGAGAATAATGGTTGTTCTATTTATATGAGTAATATCTTTTATGGTCATGCACCCTTGAAGAGTGGTCTATTTTTATTGAATCTCGATAGTAGTAATACACATATTCATAATGTTGAAGCCAAAAGATGCAGAGTTGATAATGAAAGTGCAACTTATTTGTGGCACTATCGTTTAGGTCATATCGGTGTAAAGCGCATGAAGAAACTCCATACTGATGGACTTTTGGAACCACTTGATTATGAATCACTTGGTACTTGCGAACCGTGCCTCATGGGCAAGATGACTAAAACACCGTTCTCCGGTACTATGGAGAGAGCAACAGATTTGTTGGAAATCATACATACCGATGTATGTGGTCCGATGAATATTGAGGCTCGTGGCGGATATCGTTATTTTCTCACCTTCACAGATGATTTGAGCAGATATGGATATATCTACTTAATGAAACATAAGTCTGAAACATTTGAAAAGTTCAAAGAATTTTAGAGTGAAGTTGAAAATCATCGTAACAAGAAAATAAAGTTTCTACGATCTGATCGTGGAGGAGAATATTTGAGTTACGAGTTTGGTGTACATTTGAAAAACTGTGGAATAGTTTCGCAACTCACGCCACCCGGAACACCACAGCGTAATGGTGTGTCTGAACGTCGTAATCGTACTTTACTAGATATGGTACGATCTATGATGTCTCTTACTGATTTACCGCTATCATTTTGGGGATACGCTCTAGAGACGGCCGTATTCACGTTAAATAGGGCACCATCAAAATCCGTTGAGACGACGCCTTATGAACTATGGTTTGGCAAGAAACCAAAGTTGTCGTTTCTAAAAGTTTGGGGCTGCGATGCTTATGTGAAAAAGCTTCAACCTGGTAAGCTCGAACCCAAATCGGAGAAATGTGTCTTCATAGGATATCCAAAGGAAACTATTGGATACACCTTCTATCACAGATCCGAAGGCAAGACTTTTGTTGCTAAATTCGGAAACTTTCTTGAGAAGGAGTTTCTCTCGAAAGAAGTGAGTGGGAGGAAAGTAGAAATTGATGAGGTAACTGTACCTGCTCCCTTATTGGAAAGTAGTACATCACAGAAAACTGTTTCTGCGACACTTACACCAATAAGTGAGGAAGTTAATGATAATGATCATGAAACTTCAGAACAAGATACTACTGAACCTCGTAGATCAACCAGAGTAAGATCCGCACCAGAGTGGTACGGTAATCCTGTTCTGGAAGTCATGCTACTAGATCATGATGAACCTACGAACTATGAAGAAGCGATGGTGAGCCCAGATTCCGCAAAGTGGCTTGAAGCCATGAAATCTGAGATGGGATCCATGTATGAGAACAAAGTATGGACTTTGGTTGACTTGCCCGATGATCGGCAAGCAATTGAGAATAAATGGATCTTCAAGAAGAAGACTGACGCTGATGGTAATGTTACTGTCTACAAAGCTCGACTTGTCGCGAAAGGTTTTCGACAAGTTCAAGGGGTTGACTACGATGAGACTTTCTCACCCGTAGCGATGCTTAAGTCTATTCGAATCATGTTAGCGATTGCCGCATTTTATGATTATGAAATTTGGCAGATGGATGTCAAAACTGCATTCCTGAATGGATTTCTGGAAGAAGAGTTGTACATGATGCAACCAGAAGGTTTTGTCGATCCAAAGGGAGCTAACAAAGTGTGCAAGCTCCAGCGATCCATTTATGGACTGGTGCAAGCCTCTCGGAGTTGGAATAAACGTTTTGATAGTGTGATCAAAGCATTTGGTTTTATACAGACTTTCGGAGAAGCCTGTATTTACAAGAAAGTGAGTGGGAGCTCTGTAGCATTTCTGATATTATATGTGGATGACATATTGCTGATTGGAAATGATATAGAATTTCTGGATAGCATAAAGGGATACTTGAATAAAAGTTTTTCAATGAAAGACCTCGGTGAAGTTGCTTACATATTAGGCATTAAGATCTATAGAGATAGATCAAGACACTTAATTGGACTTTCACAAAGCACATACCTTGACAAAATTTTGAAGAAGTTCAAAATGGATCAAGCAAAGAAAGGATTCTTGCCTGTGTTACAAGGTGTGAAGTTGAGTAAGACTCAATGCCCGACCACTGCAGAAGATAGAGAGAATATGAAAGATGTTCCCTATGCATCAGCCATAGGCTCTATCATGTATGCAATGCTGTGTACCAGACCTGATGTGTGCCTTGCTATAAGTTTAGCAGGGAGGTACCAAAGTAATCCAAGAGTGAATCACTGGACAGCGGTCAAGAACATCCTGAAATACCTGAAAAGGACTAAGGATATGTTTCTCGTATATGGAGGTGACAAAGGGCTCACTGTAAAAGGTTACGTTGATGCAAGCTTTGACACTGATCCGGACGATTCTAAATCGCAAACCGGATACGTGTTTACATTAAACGGTGGAGCTGTCAGTTGGTGCAGTTCTAAACAAAGCGTCGTAGTGGGATCTACATGTGAAGCGGAGTACATAGCTGCTTCGGAAGCAGCAAATGAAGGAGTCTGGATGAAGGAGTTCATATCCGATCTAGGTGTCATACCTAGTGCATCGGGTCCAATGAAAATCTTTTGTGACAACACTGGTGCAATTGCCTTGGCAAAGGAATCCAGATTTCACAAAAGGACCAAACACATCAAGAGACGCTTCAATTCCATCCGGGATCTAGTCCAGGTGGGAGACATAGAGATTTGCAAGATACATACGGATCTGAATGTTGCAGACCCGTTGACTAAGCCTCTTCCACGAGCAAAACATGATCAGCACCAAAGCTCCATGGGTGTTAGAATCATTACAGTGTAATCTAGATTATTGACTCTAGTGCAAGTGGGAGACTGAAGGAAATATGCCCTAGAGGCAATAATAAAGTTATTATTTATTTCCTTATAATCATGATAAATGTTTATTATTCATGCTAGAATTGTATTAACCGGAAACATAATACATGTGTGAATACATAGACAAACAAAGTGTCACTAGTATGCCTCTACTTGACTAGCTCGTTAATCAAAGATGGTTATGTTTCCTAACCATGAACAATGAGTTGTTATTTGATTAACGAGGTCACATCATTAGTTTAATGATCTGATTGACATGACCCATTCCATTAGCTTAGCACACGATCGTTTAGTATGTTGCTATTGCTTTCTTCATGACTTATACATGTTCCTATGACTATGAGATTATGCAACTCCCGTTTGCCGGAGGAACACTTTGGGTGCTACCAAACGTCACAACGTAACTGGGTGATTATAAAGGAGCATTACAGGTGTCTCCAAAGGTAGATGTTGGGTTGGCGTATTTCGAGATTAGGATTTGTCACTCCGATTGTCGAAGAGGTATCTCTGGGCCCTCTTGGTAATACACATCACATAAGCCTTGCAAGCATTACAACTAATATGTTAGTTGTGAGATGATGTATTACGGAACGAGTAAAGAGACTTGCCGGTAACGAGATTGAACTAGGTATTGGATACCGACGATCGAATCTCGGGCAAGTAACATACCGATGACAAAGGGAACAACGTATGTTGTTATGCGGTCTGACCGATAAAGATCTTCGTAGAATATGTAGGAGCCAATATGGGCATCCAGGTCCCGCTATTGGTTATTGACCGGAGACGTGTCTCGGTCATGTCTACATTGTTCTCGAACCCGTAGGGTCCGCATGCTTAAGGTTTCGATGACAGTTATATTATGAGTTTATGAGTTTTGATGTACCGAAGGAGTTCGGAGTCCCGGATGAGATCGGGGACATGACGAGGAGTCTCGAAATGGTCGAGATGTAAAGATCGATATATTGGACGACTATATTCGGACATCGGAAAGGTTCCGAATGATTCGGGTATTTTTCGGAGTACCGGGTAGTTACGGGAGAAGTAATGGGCCTTGATGGGCTTTAGTGGGAAGAGGAAAAAGGCTGCTGCGCCCCCCTCCCCTTTGGTCCGAATTGGACTAGGGAAAAGGGGGCCGGCCACCTCTCCTTCTCCTCCTATTCCTTCTCCCTTCCTCCCCTCTTGGTGGACTCCTACTAGGACTTGGAGTCCTAGTAGGACTCCCTATCCTGGCGCACCTTTGCCTTGGCCGGCCTCCTCCTCCTCCATCCTTTATATACGGAGGCAGGGGGCACCTCTAGACACACAAGTTGATCCACGTGATCTATTCCTTAGCCGTGTGCGGTGCCCCCTGCCACCATATACCTCGATAATACTGTAGCGGAGTTTAGGCGAAGCCCTGCTGCTGTAGTACATCAAGATCGTCACCACGCCGTCGTGCTGACGGAACTCTTCCCCGACACTTTGCTGGATCGGAGTCCGGGGATCGTCATCGAGCTGAACGTGTGCTCGAACTCGGAGGTGCCGTAGTTTCGGTGCTTGATCGGTTGGATCGTGAAGACGTACGACTACTTCCTCTATGTCGTGTCATCGCTTCCGCAGTCGGTCTGCGTTGGGTACTTAGACAATACTCTCCTCCTCGGTGCTATGCATCACATGATCTTGCGTGTGCGTAGGAATTTTTTTGAAATTACTACGTTACCCAACAGTACACTCAAAAACGTATCAGTCCCTTAACCTATAAGTCTTCAATACACCAAAATCACTAAGGGGCACTAGATGCACTTACAATCTCCCCCTTTTTGGTGTTTGATGACAATATAGGTTAAGTTTTCAAACGGGGATAAACATATGAAGTGTAGATACTGATATTGAGGAATTTGATTGCAAGATATAGAAGAACTCCCCCTGAAGATGTGCATAGTGAGGAATTTTCTTTTGAAGCAATGCACACTTGAAGATTATAATCATGGAGATCTCCCCTATATCTTGTAATTCATACACGCATTTGACATAAAATATGAAGAATTTGAAATGCATGATGAAATATGGTGACTGATGTAATTCAGCATGCGTGCATTAACATTGATGAGTAATAAGCATGCAGAAGAACACAACAAAAGTATCAGGCCACCATAGAGTTTAAGATTACAACTCGATCCAGCAAAGTCATCAGAAGAACGAGAGTTGTAACTTAGCAAAAAAACTCCCATATATGATAGACCCGCTTGAAGACTAACTCAAATTTCTCCCCCTTTGTCATCGAATGATCAAAAGGGTTGAAAATGAGGACTAACGCCCCTGAAGAATATCATGATGATGGAGGAGCGCCAGCGTTGTCAGGGTCTTGAGTCGATGTAGGGCTTGCTGCAGTGTCGTCCAAGTCTTCATACATGTCTGTGTCGCGCGATGAAGAATATGAACTGGCCACCAAGGAAGGAACCTTGACCTTCTTGAATTTCTTCGGTGGTGGAGCAGACCAGTCAAAATCTTCCTTGAATCCCATTTGCTTCAAATCTTCTTCACCATATATATGTGCTAGAATAGCCCAGGTGCGATCAAATACTTCATGGAGGTAGTAATGATTTTTCTTCACTGCATTATGTGTAGAGGTCATGTTGTGAAGAATAGAACCAAACTGACGCTTAACCCATTTGTGGTTTCGATCCACCTTCTGGTGAAGACTTATAAGCAGTTCACGGTCAGTCATCACACGAGGAGCAGTAGCTTGAGGACTTGACTTGGGAGCATTGGCAGCAGAATCATGAGTGGCAGAGTCGTCATTGGTGGAGTAAGATGCAGCTTTGCGGAACTGACCATCCAATGGACGAATGCCTTCATCGATAACGGCTGGTGACTTGCCCTTCTCATCAGATGAGGAAATTGTTCGCTTGAGGACTTCAATGGGGGGCAAGTAGCTGAGGTGATTCTGAAAATCAGCCTTATAGTTGAGTGAAGACCTTGATCTGAGGAATCTCATGATCCACGATGCATAAGGCTTCAACTCAAACGGTGAAAGTGCAACATTTGCGAGAGTCCTCATGAAGAAATCATGATAGTTTATGGGGATGCCATGCATTATGTTGAAAAGCATATTCTTCATCATCCCGATAACTTCTTCATCTGATGAGTCATGGCCTTTGATAGGACTGATAGTCTTCGTCAGTATGCGATAGATGGTTCTTGGCACATAGAGCAATTCATTCACAAGGAATTTGGTCCTTGGGGCTTGACCCGGCTTCAACGGCTTCATGAGTACTTGCATATAGTGATCAGTGAGTTCAGGCTCATCATACAGACAACGAGAACCGTCAGGTGGTGGACTGATTGGGAAGGCAGGAAGCAATTTAGAGGCTGGTGCTATGTAGTGAGTGTTTTCGTTCATCCAGTCCAACACCCACGAGTTGACGTCAGCAGCATCACCTGTGATATGCAGAGTTGCTTAGAACTGAAGAATAAGCTCTTCATTCCAATCAACTATGTCAAAGCAGAAATTGAGCAAGCCTACATCATGAATCATGTTGAGGACTTGAGAGAAGCACTGCATTGATTCCATGTCCACATGAGGAATATGCTCATGATCGAAGACTTTGTCCTTGTTTAAGAGCACTGAGGAATAGAAGTTGGCCTGGCTGGCAGTCCAGAAACGCTTCCTTCGAAGACGAGCATTGTCATAGGGGTTGAATTCGGTGAAGAACACGTGCTCGCCGAAGAAATCATCAGCCTTGAATTTTTGCTTCTTAGAGAAGGGATCCTCAGGAATCACCACCTTAGGAATCTTCAGGCTGAGGAGTGTGAGTCAATTGCATCACCACCTCAGGAATCGCAATCTCAGGTTCCTCGGGCTGAGGAATTTCAGGCTCTTCTGCAGCTTCAGCCTGGGTCTTCAATTCTTCATTTACATTTTCTTCAGCGCTAGTGGCTGGAATTTCTTCATGAACACTTGGGGTTGCATGAGGTTCTTCAGATCCCATTTGCACTTCACTGGCAGCAGGGGACTGAGGAATTGCTTGGAGTGGAGTGAACATTGGAGAGTTGGGGTGCTGACTGTCCCAAAATTCATCATTGAGCACAGGAGTGGTACAACCAATGTCCACATCATCATCTTCTATTTCTTCAAAACCTACCTCTTCAGCAGTGTGAACTGAGGCATGGGTGAGGAAATGATTGGGGTTGAAGGGATTTTATCCACTTCAATTTCTTCATCCAACTGCTCTGTTGAAGCAGTAGAAGGAGTTTCTTCATCTGATTCCTCGGGAATCACATAATCTTCACCAAACGGAACAAGGTCCTTTGATGGCATGAAGGAGACAGGAATGGCATCAATTGGATTGTCAATTGAACTGGTCAGAGTCTTCATCTTCTTCAGAGCTGAAGAATTTGATGAAGTTGATGCCTTCCTTTTCTTCACAGATGCACGTTCTGCAGCCTTGGTCTTCTTAGCATCTGATGCAGATGGAAGGATCGGAGTTGGTGTGGGCGCAGGAGGTGCAGAGGACTTTGGATCATTTTCCTCAGGCGCAACTGTTGCAGTTGTCCTGATTTCTTCATTTTCTTCAGGCGCACCACTAGTGGATGCCCTGGGAATATCTTCAGCGGCTGGAATGGAGTCATCATCCCTGACACTCTCATTTTCTTCAGCAGCTTGATTGTCATCAGCGGTGCTGGCATGTTCTTCAGTAGGCTGAGCAGATGCTTCAGCAGGTGAAACTTCAATGTGCACAGGAGGAGCAGCACTTGAAGTGAATTTCTTTGTCAGATTGACGAACCGAACCTTGGCTCCCTTCCAATCAGCGTAGTAGCGATCAAATTCATCACTCAATTGCTTGATTTCAGCTTGCAAGGCAATGAGCTGATCAGGGGTGAGAGTGAGGACATTGTCCTTGAGGTAGCACTGTTTCTTGTATTGCGCTTTCTTCAGTTTTCTGCCTTCTTCAAATTTCCACTTTTCTTCCTCAATGAAGGCAGTCAAAATATTACTTTGACCAGGAGTGAGATTCATCTCCGGCAAAGGCGTGTTAGGGTCCTTGTGCCATAAGTCAATGAAGTCGAGGATCAACTTTGGATCCAACAGTAGTGGCACGTTGCTACCTTTGGCTCTAGCGGCCTTGGCTTGCCTGTCTCTGATGATTTCAGCGAGTTCTTCATCATCTGCCTCATCTTCATCAGAGGGAATTTGTAAGGCGACTTGCCTTTTGTGAGGACTTGGTCGAAGGCCTCGTCCAGCATTGGCCTTTTTCTTCAGCAGAGATGGGCCAGCTGAGGAATGTGGTGCAACAGAGGAACTTGCAGATGCTCCTGAGGCAATTGAGATGCCTGTGGTCCTTTGGCACGTGGCGAGATGCATAGGTTCCAAGGATTTGGTCGGAGCAGCTGAAGACTTTGTCGAAGGAGCTGAGGACTTTGGAGTCGGAGGAGCAGACTGAGGAATTTGCCGTGAGGGCTTTGAAGATTCTGGCCTTGAGGGCATTGCCGAGGAGCTTGGCCGTGAGGGCATTGAAGAAGAAGCGCTTGACTTGTGAGCAGGCTTCTTTGGCATCGCCTTCTTCGGCTGACTAGCAGAGGCCTCAGCAGCGGTAGCAGCGGCAGCAGAGTCTGCATTGAATTTCTTCACTGCTTCCTTTGCTTGCTTGGCCAGTTTGGCTTGGCGCTTTGCCCATTCATCAGCATAGTCCTCACCGCGCTTGAGGCTAGTGGGATGTGCCAGTTGCCCAGGTGCCAATGGAGGTCTTGAGCATGGAGGGTTGAGCGCGAATTTCTTCATGTACTTGGGAGTAACATACCTGTACTCCCTCCATTCTCGTCCCATCTCCTCTCAATCTTTTGAATGCGCACCTTGCGCTGATTTCTATCTTCCTCAGGGGGGTGCAGTACCCAGCATAGATGTCCTCAGGGATTTCAAACGCAGTATTTACCTCGGGCCTCTTTCCTCCCTTTTGTGGCTTCTTACCATCGCCCATTTTCTTCAGCTAGGGAATATGAACAACTGAAGTTTCTGAAGAGGTATGAAACTTTTCTTCGAGGAATGCTGCAAATGATCTAAGTTGATGAGAACCTAGTGATTCAGCAGCGGACATTTGTACCTATGAACAGAGTATAGTTGTGAGGAATTTGGAGAGGTCATATGCGTTCTCAGAAGATTTTCAAGAATAATAGGTTTGAGGAATTTGACCAGACGAGTCTTGAAGAATTTCACTAAGCGTTCTTTATCTTAGGTTCTAGAGTTGTACAGATTTGAGAATCCACACAATTGAGGAATCTTGAAGAAAATCATTGCTTAGAGAAACGAATCAAGAACAGATAACATGTGAGGTGTTTAGTGTGTGAAGATTTGAAGAATAAAACACCTTTGAAGATTTTCATGAAAAAAACATGAATCGAAGCGGGTAATAAAAGTAACTTTTAATTGCCCGAAGTGAAGAACACGAGAACTGGGAAGAGTAGGAGTGAAGTTCGTCCGTTCAGATCTTCCACGCCCTAACTCAGCAGAGGAAGACGGCTACGGCGGTGGTGGAGTGAGGAAATCTGCAACCGGTGTGAGTACGACGGCGACGAGGTCGAGGCAGTGAAGATCTTCCTCACCGGCGACGATGAAGTAGCGGCGGCGCTAGGGTTTAGGGAAGCTCGAGCGAGAGTGAGGTCGAGCGGAGTAAAAGTGAAGTGAGAAAGAGGTAGGGGTATTTATAGCGAAGGTGAAAAACTGTACGCCCGAAGATTTCGGACGAACGTGCCCCTAGCCCTTCTCATTCACATGACATGTGCCACCCACGTACTATGAGGTGGCGATCTTGTAGGATCGTGGGTGAATAGATAAGTATGTTATGGGATGCGGAACGGTTTGAGCGGCAAAACTGAAAATTTAGATAAGATTGTTTTAAGTTCCCATTCGCAATTTCTTCAGCTGTCAAGGACACAATGAAGATTTCGAACGAGTTTCAAATTAGAACACACATGAAAAATTTGTGAATAGAGTGGGTTGAGTTTAGCATAGAGGGGGAAGGGTCCGATCACATTCACTTAGCTGAAGAAATCAACTTGAAGAAATAGTAATAAGTGAATGCTGTAGAGGACATAAAACTCATAT
>NC_041385.1:426965072-426983504 GCF_002162155.2 Triticum dicoccoides
TCAAATGAAGAATAACACCGGAAAGAGTGAAGTCAATGCAAAGTTGAAGAATTTGAACAACTGAGGAATTTCAAAAATGAAGAAACACTCAATTGAAGATTTTCAACTTTGGTTGGTGGCGTGACCCACCGTATAAGAAAGCTGATTTCAGACCCCGCGTACAATTGTCATAGGGCTCTGAGAATCAATTTCTTCATTAATTTCTTCACACTTAGAGGGTTAGTCTTCATTGATTGAAGAAAAACGTTACTTCGTGTGTTGCGCATCTAAGTCATCAAGTCAGCATAAGTGTTAGGATGTGTGTCCATTTCAGAGAACATTCGAAGATTCTAGGATATTTAGCTCACACCGCAACTTGCTAAATCTCTTCTCATCCAAGGGCTTAGTGAAGATATCGGCTAGTTGATCTTCAGTGCTAGCATGGTCGATGGAGATGTCGCCCTTCAACACATGATCACGAAGAAAATGATGACGAATCTGGATGTGCTTTGTCTTCGAGCGCTGAACTGGGTTATGAGCAATCTTGATAGCGCTCTCATTGTCGCAGTAGAGAGGCACATTATTCACATTGATGCCATAGTCCTTGAGTGATTGCTTCATCCATAGTAATTGAGCATAGCATGATCCAGCAGCAATGTACTCAGCTTCTGTAGTGGAGAGTGATACGCAGTTCTGTTTCTTCGAGGACCAACAGACCAAAGATCGTCCAAGGAAATGGCATGTGCCTAATGTTGACTTGCGGTCCACGCGATCGCCAGCATAGTCAGAGTCTGAATATCCAATGAGATCAAATGAAGAGCCCTTGGGATACCATAATCCAAGTGCTGGTGTGTGAGCTAGATATCGAAGAATATGCTTCACAACCTTATGGTGTGATTCCTTCGGTGTAGCTTGAAATCGGTCACACATGCAAACACTAAGCATAATATCTGGCCTGGATGCACATAGGTACAATAAAGAGACAATCATGGAGCGGTATACCTTTTGATCGAAGTCTTTACCATTTTCATCAGTGCATAGATGGCCATTTGTGGGCATTCGAATTTTGACCCCTTTGCAGTCTTGCATGCCGAATTTCCTCAATACATCTTTGAGGTATTTCTCCTGAGATATGAATATGCCATTGCGTTATTGACGAATTTGAAGACCTAAAAAGAATTTCAACTCTCCCATCATAGACACTTGATATTCTTCACTCATCATATAGGCAAATTCATCACTATAGCGTTGGTCAGTACAGCCAAAGATAGTATCATCAACATATATTTGGCACACAAACAATTCATCATCATAAGATTTAGTGAAAAGAGTTGGGTCGAGTGAACCGGGTTTGAATCCTTTCTTCATGAGGAATTCCTTCAAAGTATCATACCACGCCCGAGGGGCTTGCTTGAGGCCATACAGGGCCTTGTTGAGTCTGAAGGCTTTGTCGGTATTCTTTGGATCTTCAAAACCTGGGGGTTGAGCAACATATACTTCTTCCTCAAGCTTAGCATTGAGTAATGCACTTTTCACATCCATTTGATATAAAGTGATATTATGATGGTTAGCGTAAGCAAGTAATATGTGAATAGCCTCAAGTCTAGCAACAGGTGCAAAAGTTTCATCGAAATCAATACCCTCAACCTGTGTGTAGCCTTGAGCTACAAGCCGTGCCTTATTCCTCACCACAAGGCCATTTTCATCTTGCTTGTTGCGGTAGATCCAGTTTGTGCCAATGATGTTGTGCTTGCGAGGATCTGGACGTTTGACCAGTTCCCAGACGTTGTTGAGCTCGAACTGATGTAATTCTTCTTGCATAGCTTGAATCCACTCAGGCTCCAGAAATGCTTCATCTACCTTAGTGGGCTTTGTGATAGAGACAAAAGCGAAATGCCCACAAAAGTTATATAAATGTGAAGCCTTTGAGAGAGTGAGAGGACCTGGTGCTCTAATTTGATCCACATTTTCTTCAGGAGCATTCTCTTCAGCACCATTTTCTTCAGGTGCGCCAGCTTGATGTTCATCATGTTCTGGAATGAATTCTTCAGTAGATTCTTTAGTAGGAATGACATCCTCAGTAGCCTTGAACTTTATAGAATCCTCAGGTGTTGGTTCATCTATCACATAAGGTAGGTGCTCTCTTTGCGAGCCATTAGTTTCATCGAACCGCACATCTACAGTTTCAACAACCTTGTGAAGAACGCTGTTGAAGACTTTGTAGGTGTGCGAGTCCTTTCCGTAACCAAGCATAAAACCCTCATGTGCTTTTGATGCAAATTTAGAATTGTGATGTGGATCTCTAATCCAACATATAGCACCGAAGACTTTGAAGTAACTTACATTGGGTTTCTTGTCAGTGAGGAGTTCATAGGCAGTCTTCTTGAAGAATTTGTGAAGATATACTCTGTTGATGATGTGGCAAGCGGTATCAATTGCATCAATCCAGAACCGACAAGGTGTCTTGTATTCATCAAGCATAGTGCGAGCCATTTCAGCGAGGGTTCTGTTCTTGCGCTCCACGACGCCACTCTGCTGAGGAGTATAAGGAGCAGATAACTCATGAGTAATACCAAGTTCATCAAGATAGCCATCAAGACCGGAATTCTTGAACTCGGTCCCATTGTCACTTCTTATGTGTTTGATCTTCACACCAAAGTTGATTGAAGACCTCGAGGAAAATCATTTGAAGACTTCCTGCACCTTATGTTTGTAAGTGACAATGTGCACCCATGTGTAACAAGAGTAATCATCAACGATAACAAAGCCATATAGAGATGCATCATTTGTAACAGCAGAATAATGATTAGGACCGAAGAGATCCATGTGAAACAATTCAAATGGTCGAGTGGTGGTCATGATAGTCTTTGCTGGATGCTTGGCCTTGGTCATCTTTCCAGCTTCACAGGCTCCGCATAAGTGATCCTTGAGGAATTTGACATTCTCAATGCCAATGACATGCTTCTTCTTCGCAAGCGTGTGCAAATTCCTCATGCCAGCATGACCAAGTCGTCGATGCCATAGCCAGCCTTCTGAAGCTTTTGCAAGTAAGCACACAGCCGGTTGTGGTCCTGTAGAGAAATCAACAATGTACAAGTCTCCTCTCCTAAAGCCTTCGAAGACTTTGGAGTTGTCAGCTTCCATGATCACAACGCAACGAAATTTGCCAAAGACAACAACCATATCAAGATCACAAAGCATTGAGACAGACATGAGGTTGTATCCTAAGGACTCGACAAGCATGACTTTGTCCATGTGTCGATCCGTTGAGATCGCAACCTTACCTAGACCCAATACCTGACTTTTGCCTTTGTCAGCGAAGATGATATGCTTCAGATGTGACGGTGATAAAGGAGTGTCCATCAAGAGATTCTTGTCACCAATCATGTGATTTGTACATCCACTATCGAGGACCCACTCGTTTGCTTTGGGTTGATCATCCTGCAGACTAATTAGTGCTACTTACGAACTCATATACTTCATCAGTGAAGAATATGACATCAATATCATCAGATCAATTTCATCAAGCAACAACACAGATAAATGAGTATGAGGATATGTGAAATGAACAATCATTTCTTTCATGATTAGCCTGCATCCTTTCAGGCACATTCAGGTCTCCAGCAAATTCTTCAGACGTTTTGAGCACGTCTGGAGACCTGACCCTGCATAAGAGATTAGTTCTTTTTCTTCACCACCCACATCTGAAGGGGTGGCAAAGAATTCATCACTCTATGTGCACCATATGGGAAAGGTGGCATAGAAGCCAGTTCGCTTCGTTTCACATAAGAGGGGTTACGGTAAGCATATGAATAAGCAGAGAAATTCTTTGAGGACTTATGAACATAATGATTAGAAGAATAATGCTCATATTCATAGCCCTTAGCTCTACCCTGCGAAACAGAAGGGTTAGCACGATGATGATCATATGAGGATTTTGATCCTTTTGAGGAATTTGATCCATGTGAAGGATGAGGTCCATATGAAGAATTGGATCTGGGGTTCCGGTTCTTCACTGGTGGTGTCATGAGGACATCTACCTGAAGACTTTCAAGATAACTTTTGGGAACCCAGATTTTCTTCATAGGGGAGTCGTTCCTGTAGTTAGTGCCAACATATCTAGAAAATACTTCACCATTCTGATTTTTGAATAGTTTATAGTTGGAGTCAAATGACTCATCAGAAGAATGAGGAGATTCACATGTAAAGCCAGATAAATTGGATGGATCAACTGGAGGTCCCTTTGCAGCAACCCATGGAGTTTTGGGGTACTGCTCAGGCTTCCAATATGTTCCATCAGCATTGAGTTTCCTCTCAAAGGCAATACCCTCTTTCCTAGGGTTCCTGTTGAGGATCTGCTTTTTAAGCACATCACAAAGAGTCTGATGCCCTTTGAGGATTTTGTACATGCCTGTCATGTACAATTCCTTCAGCCCTGCATAATCAGTGACACTTGCATTGTCCTCAGATGAGGAATTAGTGATAGTAGAGACAGGTGAATAATTTGTAGCATTAGAAGCATTTGAACATTCAGGTGAAGAATTAGCATTTTCACGTTCAATGCACTTCAGACATGGAGGAACAAATTCTTCCTGAGTAGCGCTGATTTGTTGAGCAAGTAATGAATCACGCTCCTTCTGAAGATCTTCATAACTCACTCTTAGCTTCTCAAGATCTTGCTTTCTTTGAAGAAATTCATAAGAAAGCTTCTCGTGATCAGATAAGAGAGTGTTATGATGACCTTGAAGGTTGTCAAACTTGGACTGAAGTCTCTGAAGATTATCGGTCAAGGTTTTAGTGCGGTCCATTTCTTCACCCAACATATCATCACTTTTGTCTAGCATGTTTTGAAGCTTTTCAATAGCCTTTTGTTGTTTCACAGCAATCTTAGCAAGTTTAGAGTAGCTAGGCTCAAATTCATCGCCAGATTCATCATGACTGGACTCGGATAGATAGCATTCAGTTACCTTCGCATTGTTTCCCATGAGGCAGGGTGTAGAGGATGATGATTCTGGTTCGAATGTCATCGCATCGAGAGAGTCCTTGTAATCCTCAAACCAAGGATCATGACGGGTTCGATGACCTTCATAGACCTCGGAAAGACGGTCCGAGATTAGCTTCGCGTGATTGAGGTGCATGACGTTCCTGAACTGATTTCGGGACAGATTGGAGCAGATGACATCCTTCGCTGTGAGGTTAAGTAGCGTGTACTTGTGAATGTCATCAGCCTCCGCCATCTTGCATAGATCGGTAAGACCGATCTCAGTAACGGTCCACAGCTTGCTGTCCATAGCCATGAGTCGCTTTTTCATCATGGCCTTCCACCGAGGATACTCATGACCGTCAAAGATGGGACAAGATACGCTCCTCAATCCTGCAGTCGACATAACTGAAACTCCAGGCGGTTAAACCAAAATCACACAGAACAAGGGAGTACCTTGCTATGATACCAATTGAAAGTGTGTTATATCGACTAGAGGGGGGTGAATAGGCGATTTTTATGAATTCTTCATTGAGGAATTTGCTGGTGAGGAAATTCCTAAATGAAGAACTACTTGCAGCGGAATAAGTACTCAAAAGTAAACATAGCAGAACACACGCATAGTCATCATGATGAATTGAAGACAAGCACAGAGTACAGAAAGCGTAAACATAGGATAATACAAGATGAAGACGGACAGACTGAAGAAATTGAACTGAGGAAATTGAGAAAGTCTTTAGTCAAAGTCTTCAAACAGATATGAACAATCACACAACAACAGAGATGAGGAAATTAAAGAGTTGAGGAAATAGAACCAATAAGCTCGGTGAAGACAATGATTTGGTAGACCAGTTCCAACTGCTGTCTCAGTTGTACATCTGGTTGGAGTGGCTGAGTGTTTAAACTCGAGGACACCCGGTCCCGGGCACACAGTCCTCACCGTATTCTCCTTGAGCTAAGGTCACACAGACCTCGCCCAATCACTCGTGGTAAGTCTTCAGGTGACTTCCGAACCTTCATAAACTCGGTCACTCGGTGATCCACAATTCCTCTTGGATGCTCTAGACCTTGATGCCTAACCGTCTGGAAGAAGCACAGTCTTCAAAGGAAACAAGCGTTGGATCCACGCAGGATCAATATCTTCAGTGATGCTCAATCACTTTGGGGTTTGTAGGTTTGGGGTTTGGGTTTTCCTCACTTGATGATTTTCGCTCAAAGTCCTCGGAGGATGGGATGCTCTCAAATGACAAGTGTCAGTTTCTCTTGGAGCAGCCAACCAGCTAGTGGTTGTAGGGGGCGGCTATTTATAGCCTAGGGAGCAGCCTGACATGATAAGACATAAATGCCCTTGTCTGATATGCCCATTAGGTGGGTAGATATTTTGGGACAGCTGGCGCGTAGCACAGCAACGGTCGGAATATTTGACTCTCAAATACCTCAGGGCTATCATGTTCCGCACTGTGTAGGCAATTCGCACTGGCGAATTCCTAACTCCTCAATCAGAACAAATTCCTCAGAGACCAGAAGAACTTCTTCTCTGTCATTGAAGAATATGACTGAACTGTATGAGATTTCCAATGGCTTCACTCGAAGGGAATTGTAGGTGTAGGATTTTGAGTTGAGCATCACATGGAAATTTTTCCTTAGTATTACCTCGACCCCCTTTAACAGTACGGTGTTTCCTATGACTCAAGAAAGAGAAAATGAAACTATAAAAACAAAAGTCTTCAAGCTTCATGTTCCTCGAATGAATACCAAGTCTTCAAGGTCACACCAATTTCTTCACTCTCAAAGTCTTCAGAAAGTCTTCAGAAATCCAAAGTCTTCAGTTGAAGAACTTTATTTTTAGGGGTCGACTTTCTCTGTAAATATCAAACTCCTCATAGACTTATAGACCTGTGTACACTCACAAACGCATCAGTCCCTTAACCTATAAGTCTTCAATACACCAAAATCACTAAGGGGCACTAGATGCACTTACAGCTTGCACCTAGTAGATTAGACATTGGGTGAATTTGTTCTCTCTAGGAATTCTTTTTGTTTTCCATGCAACGATTCCCTACATCCACTACAACATCTTGTAGCGTACAGCTTGCACGATCATTATTACATCGGCATCCAAAGGCTCCACCTTCGAGGACAACATCTTGGTGTCCTCTGCATAGGCAGCGATGTTCCCCTTCTTTTTTTTGAGCATGTTCGTCTTCTCCTCGAGCATGTCCTTCTTCTCTTTGAGATCCAACTTCTTCTCGGTTGCCTCCATCAACAGTTTGAACCTCTCTGCCTTTTTTCCTCCTTGATGCCGGACTGCTTGACGTATGTTTCGTCCTCCTTCACCAAGATGTCCTCGATCTTCTTTGTCAACTTGGTAGCCGCACATTCTTGCTACACCCACTCCTCCTCCCACTTATTTCCCTGGAACCCCCTTCTAATCTTCTTCGGCGGTTCTTCTGTTGGGTCGGTTGGGTCCCCAGTTTCTTCCTAGGTGTCTTGGGCAGCGGTCTTGACTGTGAATAGGCTCCACTTCAGTTTCCCATTCAACTTCAACTAGTAGTGCATAACGGTGAAGTTCTTCTTCTCCAACTTCTTGAACACCAGACACACATGAGATTGCTATAAAATAAAACATTGTCAAGTCCTATCCATACATATCTGGCTAGTGACCAACAATACTTTGCACATCTGGCTACAAAACTATGTTTATTGGGCTAGCGATGAACAAAATTATGCATATCCAGGTGGTGATCAACAATAGTTTGCATATCCAGCTATAAAACTATGCATGTCCTGCTACAATACTATGCATATCCGGCTAGTGATCGAGAAAAAGTATGCATATCCGGCCAAATGAACTTACTTGCTTGTGGATTTGCACACCGCTAGGCCACCGTGCGATGAGATGCTTCAAGTGGCCGCAATACTTCGAGACGGCCTCTTGGATGGTGTACCATCCATGATTGAGCAACTTTGTTTCACAGTTGCGGATGACCGTGTCGGAGTAGGTCGCAAAAAGCTTGTGTTCATGGAACTATATGTGACTGTTGTTCCAAAAGGTTGTGCCCTTTTGCTCCGTGCCATGTATCGGATCGAGACTAGTGGCCAACCATGCATCGCACAACAACTCGCCCTCCCACATGTTGAATCTTTCTCCTCTACCCGTATTCTTAGGATCGCCGACAAGATCATCCGGATCATCCTCCTAGTCGTCGTCTTCCTCCTCCTCTTCCTGCTTCTATCCGGCGGTCCAATCCGGTTGTTGTGTGCCCGTCTGGGTGTTGGCCTACAGCGTGCCCGTCTGGGTGTTGGCTTGGTGCGCGCCGGTCTAGGTGTAGTTGTCGGATTGGGTAGGATCCGAGTCTTCCACTTGCCCGTCCTCATAGGAACTTCTTCCTCTGCTTTCATCGTGAATGATGTTCATCATCTCCCGGTCACCGCCGTAGGCTGGCTCCCCTACTTTAGTTGCAATGTATTAGTTTATTGATAAGCATGCATGTCATGCCATCATATTTCTCTTTCTCTAAAACATGGAACCGAGGATAATTCAAAACATTTGTTTAGAAGGCTTAAACTAGGGAATTGTAATGAACCTAAAATACCCTTATGAGGAACCATGAGTTATTGATGGAATCTTAATCCATGTGATGAACCCGAAATTGTAATGAACCCAAAATAACTTTGGCCATTACTTTGGAAATTTATATGAACTCAGAAAATGTAGATATCAAAATGTTCAGGAAACATCACCTACATGGCATGTCATTTCTATTCATGAAAAAAGCATGGTTTATACCTTTTTAGGTTTAATAAAATTAATAACCTTGGGTTGTTTAAATAGTACTTTTGTCCTGAATGCAAATAACATGCACATGAAGGTAATATTTTTCTAAATATTTTGGTATCTTAGTTGAATTTTCCGAGTTCATATGAATTTGTTATGAAATTTCTAAGTAATGGTCAAACGATCAAAGGGCGGTCGGGCAACCTCAGAGGCAAATCTAAGGGCAAAACTGACCGAGCCGAAAAGTAAGTGCAATATCCACGGGCTGGCGCAACTAAGGGAAAAAGTTCAATTGCCCCAAAATATATCCACCACCTTACATTTGTTTTCCTGGAGCTAGAGGATAGAGTAGTGCGCACTGTCAATTGTATTGCCTTATGAGTTATAGAGTTTACGTATATAGGAGCAGCACAACAGCTCCGTGAGAGAGGCCACGATCTATACAACGTGGAGAAGGCCTGGTCACCTAGATCCTATAATCTAGGACTGTTACAACAGATGGTAAAACGTGACAGTACAAAGTACAACTCAACAGCCCCCCGCAGTTGGGACTCCTCCTGGTAGGATGTTCAGACTGGATCGAAACTCGTGGAAAATCGCTGTTGGAAGGCCCTTCGTGAACACATCAGCAAACTGTGACGAAGAAGGAACGTGAAGAACGCGTGCCTCTCCCAATGCGACCTTGTCCCGGACAAAATGTAGATCGATCTCAACGTGCTTGGTCCGCTGGTGTTGGACCGGATTGGTAGACAAATAGGTGGCGCTGATGTTGTCACAATAAACCAGGGTAGCACGGGTAGGCGGTCTCCATAATTCCTGAAGGAGCTGTCGTAACCAACATGATTCGGCCACACAGTTTGCAACAGCGCGATATTCATCCTCGGCACTGGAGCGGGAGACGGTGTGTTGACGCTTGGAAGACCATGAGATCAAATTGGAGCCAAGGAACACACAAAAGCCAGAGGTGGATTTTCGTGTATCGGGACAACCCGCCCAATCCGCGTCGGAGTAAGCTACCAGATCCGTGGAAGAGGACCGGTAGAGCTACAGGACGAAGTGAGAAGTCCCTTGGAGATAGCGCAAAATCCTTTTGATGAGTTGCAGGTGAGAAGACCGAGGATCATGCATGAAGAGGCATGCTTGCTGGACCGCGTAGGATATATCTGGTCGGGTCAATGTGAGATATTGGAGCGCTCCAGCAATGCTCCGATAAAGGGATGGGTCGGACACGGGAGCACCATCCAAGGCAGAAAGTTTAGACTTTGTGTCGACGAGGGTGGCAATGGGGTTGCAGTTCAACATGCGCGTGCGCTCAAGTATCTCAAGAATGTACTGTTGTTGCGAAAGAAAAAGACCACTAGAGGAACGAGTGACATTGACACCAAGAAAATGATGTATGTCACCCAAATCAGTCATGGAAAATTCCTGTTTGAGCGCATGAATGATGGAGTGCAAGGTAGAGGTGGTGTTGGCGGTGAGAATGATATCATCAACATAAAGAAGAAGATAAGCAATTGTCGAACCGCGATGAAGGATGAAAAGGGAGGAGTCACACTTGGAAGCCACAAAGCCAAGGGATAAGATAAACGCCTTGAACCGAAGAAACCATGTATGCGGTGCTTGCTTCAACCCATAGAGAGACATTTTAAGAAGACACACATGGGAAGGATGGGAAGCATCAACAAAACCAGCGGGTTGCGCACAATAAACTGTCTCACCAAGGTGGCCATGAAGGAAGGCGTTCTTGACATCCATTTGATGAATGGGCCAAGAGTGCAACGTGGCGAGACTGAGAACCACACGAACGGTGGCCGGTTTGACAACCGGGCTGAAAGTCTCCGTGTAGTCAACACCTTCTTGTTGAGTGAATCCTCGGACGACCCAACGTGCCTTGTAGCGGGCAAGTGAACCATCTGTATTGAACTTGTGCCGGAAGACCCATTTGCCCGTCACCACGTTAACACCTGCAGGTCTAGGAACCAAACACCAAGTATCATTCTTTAACAAAGCATCATATTCCTCACGCATAGCATTGTACCAATGAGCATCTTTAAGGGCAGATTTGTAAGTGGGAGGAATAGGGGAAATTGTGGTGGGGGTTGAGATGGTGAAAAGACGTTTAGGTTGGGCAAAACCGGATTTGGCACGAGTCTTCATTTTATGTGTGTTGCAAGGAGGAAGAATAGGGACTGCACGAGGTGGAAGGCGTGGCGTACAGGGAGAGGTGGACGCAGAACTCGAGGACGATACGGGGGAACCAGAAGCTGGTGCGTCAGAGGAAGCAGGCGCGCGATCCGAGGGAAATCCGATGGCAGCATCTGATGGGCTGGAAGCTAGAGAGCGATCCGAGGCGGGGGAAGCGGGGGATGGGCTGGCAGGGTTGCGGCTCGTTGGGGAAGAGGCGGGCGACACGGGACGGATGGGTGCGCTGGTGGGGCCCATGCGGGTGGCTGGGCGCAGAACGGTAGGCGAGTCGGGTGGGCGCGAGGATCCAGGAGACGAGGTAGTTGCGGGCGTGGGTGGAGGGGCGATCCCGAGCCGGATACGGTGGGAGGTTGGATCGTGCGCTGGATCCCGTGTGGGTGAAACTGGTGGGGGCAACGGTGTGTACGGGAAATTAGTTTCATCAAACACGACATGACGGGAAACAATGACGCGTCGGGAGGAAAGGTCGAAGCAGCGGTAGCCCTTGTGTTCTAAGGGATACCCAATGAAGACACAAGGGGTAGAGCGCGGTGCTAGTTTGTGAGGGCTAGTCGCATAGAGATTAGGGAAACACAAGCACCCAAACACACGAAGGTGGTCATAGCGAGGATGGACGCCGGTGAGACGAAAGTGAGGTGTTTCGTGAGCGATGGAACTAGAAGGGCGACGGTTTAGAAGGTGAGTGGCGGTGTGGAGGGCCTCAACCCAAAAGATGGGTGGTAAATTGGCTTGAATGAGAAGGGTGCGAACTATGTCGTTGGTGGTGCGGATAAGGCGCTCAGCCTTGCCATTTTGTGGTGAAGTATGGGGACACGAGAGACGAAAAACGATGCCATGGGTTGCAAAGAAAGATCGGAGAGAAGTGTTGATGAATTCGCCACCATTATCACATTGCAAGCATTTAATGAGAGTGTTGAATTGGGTGAGTATGTAAGTGAAGAAGCGTTGTAAGGTAGAAGACGTGTCGGATTTGGCCCGTAAAGGAAAGGTCCATGAATAATGGGAGAAGTCGTCAAGTATCACAAGATAATATTGATAACCGGAACAACTTACAACAGGCGACGTCCAAAGATCGCAATGAATTATTTGAAACGGTGAAGTAGTAAATGAACTAGAGGTAGGGAAAGAAAGACGAGGTTGCCGTCCAAGTTGGCATGCACTACAAACCGAACGAGAATCATTATTACAATCTGGAAGAAAATGTCTAAGTAGCGAATCTAAGGAGGCCTTGCCCGGATGGCCAAGGCGGCGGTGCCACAAATCGCCGATGGAGGTGGAAAACGCGGAGCCACCGGAGTTCTTATTGCCGGAAAGTGGGTAGAGGTCGGAGGAGCTACTGGACGTCATGATGATGTTCTTGGTGGCCAGATCCTTCACAGAGAAGCCATGGGGGTTAAATTTGACAGAAACATTGTTGTCAATAGAAAGCTTACGAACAGAGATTAAATTCTTTACAATAGAAGGACAGACAAGAACATCTTTGAGAGCAAGATTAGAGGGAGATAAAGTGGTGGAACCAATAGCAGTAATAGGAAGGTGATGCCCATTGCCAACAACCACAGTAGGAAAATAATGCTTTGAGAAAGAACGAGACGAGGAGAGATTACCAGAGTTGCCGGTCACATGGGACGCCGCGCCGGAGTCGAGGATCCATTCAGGGCCATTGGGAGGGAGCCCGTGCTGACTGGGGGCGTGTGTGAACATGGCGGACTGATCCCACGCCGGCAGCAGAGGAGGATAGGCTGACGCGCCAGGCTGCTGAGGAGGAGCAGTGTACATGAGCGGGTAGGCCTGGGAGTGCACACCGGGCTGCGGGCCAAGGACGCCGGCGGCGTTGGGGGGGACCCAGCCCGGTCGAGGAGAAGGCAGCGCCATGCCAAATGGGGCGAAGTAGCCGGTCCAGGGGGACACGAGCGGCTGCTGGATGCCCCGCCCCCCGTGGTCACCGCGCCCGCTGTAGTCGTTGCCGCGGCCGCGGCCGCGTCCGCGGCCACGCCCGCGCCCGCGCTCGCCATGGGCAGCACGGCCACCGCCACCAGGAGGAGCAGCCGGAGCACCGCGAGACTCGCGATCCCCGCCACGATCGCCGGAGCCGCCGGCACCCGAGCCGCCAGATCCGCCAGAGCCGCCAGGGGTGATGGAGAGGGCGGAGATCCCTTCGTCCGCGACACACAGAGAGAGGTTGTACTCAGCCAGTTCAAGACGCGAGCGGGCGACGGCGAAGGGAGGAAGAGGGGTCGTGTCGCCGAGCACGATCCGGAGGGTTTCGAATCGAGGAGACAACCCGTGGAGAAGCTGCATGGTGAGATCCTTGTCAGAGACCTCGGAGCCGACGTCCGCCAGACCGTCCGCCAGGGTCTTGAGTCGGCGTGCGTACTCAACAATCGGGAGATCACCCTGTTTGAGATTCCTGTACTGCCGGGTGAGATGAAGCACTTGGGCTCCTTGATTGGCAAGGAAGTAGTCAGAGACGCGCTGCCAGACAGTGTAGGCATTGTGGGCGCCGCCCATAATAAGCTCAAGGAGGGAATCAGAGAGAGTGAAGAGGATCCAGATGAGTAAGCGGTGGTCGACTGCGAGCCAGGCGGCGTCGGGCTGGGCTGGAGGGGGAGATTCAACGTGAGACAGAACATGGTATTGGGTGAGCACGAGGCGGAAGAAGGTGCGCCAGCGGGAGAAATTGTTCTCGGCAGGATCTAATTTGAACTTGATGTAATTGGAGATGTGATCGGCATGGATGTTGAGGGTAGGGGAGGCGGTGGATGGGGCAGCGGCGGGCAGGACAGCAGTGATGGCAGAGGTGGTCGCCGGGGAGGAGGAGGACAGGAGAGACGGGGAGGTCCCAGGTGGAGAGGCCTGAGAGGAGGAGGACTGAGCGGGCGGAGACGGAGGGAGGTCGAAGAGGTCCTCGAAGGCCATGGCTGATACCAAGCTAGAGGATAGAGTAGTGCGCACTGTCAATTGTATTGCCTTATGAGTTACAGAGTTTACATATATAGGAGCAGCACAACAGCTCCGTGAGAGAGGCCACGATCTATACAACGTGGAGAAGGCCTGGTCACCTAGATCCTATAATCTAGGACTGTTACAACAGGTGGTAAAACGTGACAGTACAAAGTACAACTCAACACCCGGGGTAAGAAGACCTTCGTACTGTTGGCACGGGACTAAGCTAAACTTTCGAATTTGCAGCATAGCACGTTGCGCTTTGGCTAACTTCGTCATGCGGTTAATCTAATATGGCATGCCGTACGTAAACGACTTTCGTGGTATATTCTCCTTGTCCTGATTTACTAGTCTCATTCATATTTTAGGTTTGGTCATGATTTTAATAATAAAATATAAGTTATACTTAGCAAAAATAATATACATTGAAATATGAATCTAACAATATAACTTTTCATGATATACATTAATATTTTGCTAATCAAATATGTGATCAAATTTTAACCTAAAATACGATGAGACTAATAAATCCAAACAGAGATGGTACCAAACAACAACACGTAATGCTGTTTCACAAAAAGGCAATCTTCACAAGACATGATGGCGCACATCATTCTCATGACCAAATATACCAGTATTTTTGCTCGACAAAAGAGGCACAGCGCCATAGTTTAATGCACACTATGATCAGGTTAATTACTTAGGAACCTTGTTTACCGATCACTAGGCTAGCTTCGACCCTTTTTTTGCTCCTTTTTCCCACCTTGTCCACTCAACGCGTCAGCAATCAACAAGCATGTTAGTGGAGGATGTGGTCCCGTCCCGGCAACTTGAACTAACGATCCTGATCAGATCGTCGGTACGGAACAGAGGATGTGGCAGTCCACAACACACGGTCGGCGCGTTCCCTCGTCGGAGAAATGTTTTTCTCTTCTGTCGATCTCGCTACTTTTGTTTTGGCTCTTCTCCCAGATCCTGAAGATCCTACAGGCTTTGATCTCTCAGTACTGAATGACAGGGTGCTACTATCACCCCTGTCACTCCTTTTTTTCTTTGAGAAATCTCACCCAACATTATTAATCCTCACACATGTTCATTGGTACAAGATTTTGGTCATATGGGGTATACCAGCGACAAATGACGGCTTACTCCTAGATTACAAGCATATTTATCAAGATTGTGAGTTTCAAAATTAAAATGTCTATGTTCAAAAATAAAGGCGCAAGAAAGGAAGTTCTTTGATCGATGGATATCTTCTTAACAATAGCTCCATGATGACCACCCATACTCGGATTGATGTCATTTATCACTCCCTAGTTGTCCGACGCAATATGAAAATGAATGACGCAACATGAAGGTGTCGTAGACCGCTGTCTTCTGCTAGGGCGAGGGCTTCCCACACTGCAAAGGTCTCCAAAAGTGTAGGATCATTCACATGAAATACAACCGCCGACGAGCCCATATAAACTCTTTCCTGGTTCCTGCAAATTACTGCTGCTGCCCCATGTTGGTCGCCATCAGCATTAAACTTACATGTTCCGGGCCGAGGAGAGAGCCAACGCTCCCTGTCATCAACTGGATTTGCTGCTACCGTACTTGGTTGTTGCGTTGGTGCTTCAGTTACCAAAAAATTATGGGCGTGGTCCCTGGAAGATCGCCTCGTATACAGCTTTCTGGCACGCGTGCCTTATTGACCAGAGCGTCACAACCAGCCTCATGAAAAGCTCCTAGTTAGTTCATCATGTAGTTCGAACAAGGAATGCTTCGCGCTCGGTTCTCGGTTCTCGGACATTTTCTCCACTAGAACCTCGTCTAATAGGGCCCAAACACACCTTGCTATAGTGCAACTACGGAGAGCATGCCTCTATGATTCCTTCGCTCCACAAAGCCGGCATGCGTCGGCCAACGACATTTTCCTGTACTTCAAAACATCTGTGGTCGGTAGCGAGTGTTTTGCCAATCTCTCAGTGACAAAAGCAGTGTTGGAATAGTATGGGGACAAGAGAGTGCTACCTGCATAAACTATACCACACATGCTCTAATTCCCAAGGTCACAATCCTTCTCACTTATCTGAGTTTCGTCCAATAAGCCTATGCAATGTGTTTTATAAAATTTCTTCGAAGGTCATTGCAAATCGTTTGGAGTTGATCTGGCCTAATATTATCTCTGAAGAAAAGTCGTCCTTTGTTCTGGGGAGATGAATTACTGACAATATCATATCAACGTATGAGTGTTTGCATTTCATGAAAAGAAACAGGGCCAAGAACAATTGTTATTCAGCTCTAAAATTGGACACGATGAAATTCTATGACAAAGTGAAATGGAGTTATCTGAGGGCTATGATGTAGAAGTTGGGCTTTGCTACACCATGGATCTCGACAGTTATGCATATGGTGAGCTCAGTCTCCTTTTATGTCTTTTTAATGGAATGAAGACGGAGGAATTTCAGCCCAATCCGGGCATTTGGCTGGGAGATACTATATCTCCATATCTTCTCTTCATCGCAGCTGAGGGCCTTTCGTGTCTTTTAAAATCCTAGATTCAACCATCCCACCTAAGTGGAATTAAGGTGGTCGCATTGTCTACGGTGAACATCTTTTGTTCACGGACGATAGCCTGTTGTTTTTCAGGGCAAGCATTTATGGAGTGGAAGAAGTATCAAACCTACTGGAATCTTATTGCAGGACATCAGGTCGGAGGATAAACAGGGATAAGTCAACTATCTTTTTCAGCAAGGGATGTCTTCAGATTGTTCGGGATGCAGCTAAGGGGCATTCTCATGTACCAAATGAATCACTAGATGATAGGTACTTGGGTACGCCAACTGATGTGGGACACTCCAAGAGAGGTACATTCAAATATTTGAGTGATCTCATTTGGGAGAAGGTTATAGCATGGATGGGTAAAGTTGTTCTAATTAAATTGGTTGCTAAAGAAATCACAGTATATTCGACGCCTTGCTTGATGCTACCCAGAGGACTTTGTGAACACTTAAATTCGATTATAAGAAAGTGTTGGTGGGGATATAAAGAAGGTCAGAGAAAACTAGCATGGGTCTCGTGGGAAGTCATGCCAAGGCCAAATATTTGTGGGGTTTAGTATTCAGAGACTTGGAACTGTTTAACCTAGCCCTATTGGCAAGACATTCTTGGCGGCTTATTCAAGATCCATCCTCCCTGAATACAAGAATTTTAAAATTAGTTTACTTCCCTGATGGAATTATTTTAACAACAGAGCTAGGCACACGACACTCACAGGTATGGCATGCGATTCTGGAAGCGAGGGATATTCTCAAGTAGGGCATTACTCGGAGGATAGGGAACAAACATGATATTAATGTATGGTCAGAAAATTGGATCCCAAAAGAGTCCTCTTTGCAGCCAATCCTTTCTCTAGTTCAGAATCTGCTGGAGAAGGTGTCGGAGTTGATTGTGCCAGCCACACCTGCTTGGGATGAACATTTAGTTCGTAGCATCTTCATGTCGATTGACGCTGATGAGATCCTCAAGATCCCAATATGCACATAAAATATGAGTGACTTTTGGGCTTGACTCCTTGATAAAAGGGAGGTTTTTGGTTAGTTCTGCTAATAAATTTGTGATCAAGACGAAAATCCAGAGAGATCACCCCTGTCAATCCTGAAGAGGACACTGCTCCTAGTAACCAGAAGGAGGCCTAGGAGGATACCGGCCCGTGAAGCGAGCTCGACAACCTGCTAATAAAGGGACCTTCAACTTCACGCTCTTTGCGTCAAATAGAAGTGCTCTCGCACAAGAACATCATTATTGGCGCCTATACACGCTGTAGCGAGAGTAGAGTGAGCAAGCCTGTAGTGGGTGACTATCGTAGCGACCCATCCTACAACAGGTACCAACCGCACTAAAGTGACCAGGGTTAATATAGAAATTTTGAAATTTGGAACGGTTTCCAAATGCAAATAAAATTTGGAAGTTTGATAAAATTTTGAAAATTTAAAACTTTGTATGAAAAATTTTATCAAAAATTCTTGAGTATTTTTTATTTTTTGAACAAAATTCTAAAACAAAAACATTCTTTGAACATTTGAACAAATTTTGAAAACACATGAACATTTTTAAATTTCCAAAGAGTTTTGAGAACCTCAGACACTTTTTGAAATTGTGGTTTTTCCTTGAAAATGATCATTTTTTGAAACACCGAACAAAATATTGAAAGACAAACATGTTTTGAAAATTTCCCACATTTTTTGAAATTTCAAACATCTTTTTGAAAAGGAATTGTTTTGAGAAAAAGAATAAGGAAAACTAAAAAACAAAGAAAAATAATAAAAGAAACATTAAAAAAAGTTAAATCTAGTAAAAACTACACAGGACCTTTTTTTGCGTGAGGACTTCCAATCTATTCATCCCCAATCATGGTAGTTCAAAGAACACGAAAGGTAATAAAAATTAGAAATAGGTCTGTGGACCACGTAGCAACGACTACAAGACAGGACAGGATTGCAATCTTTTGGAAGGTGCCCAAAACAGTTAAAATGGGCGACCCCTATTTGGCTCTTCTAGG
>NC_041385.1:426983797-427040882 GCF_002162155.2 Triticum dicoccoides
TTGTTTTCAGGTTTTAGGAACGTTCTACAATGTTCCTACATCTGGTTCATTCTTTTTTATCTACTAGTATCTTTGGTTTTTTTAGGACATGTTTCGTTTGGCTTTTTTGTTTTTGTTTTTCTTTTGTTTATTTTAATTCACATACTTTTTACATTTTGTGTACTTTTCCCAAATTCATTAACTTTTATAAATTTGCAAACATTCTTTTCAAATTCGTGAACTTTTTTCAGTTTCATGATTATTTTCTCTCAAATTTGTGAACATTTTTGCCAAATTCCCAGAAAATCCTTAAATTCATGATTTTTTTTCAAATGCTTGAAGTTTCTTGTCTAGTTTTTTATTTTTTAAAAAATTGGCAACTTTTCTCACTAAGGAACTAGTTTCAAAATTTTGAACATTTTTTCAAATCCGAGATTTTTTTGAAATTAATAAAGTTTTTTTTTCAAAATTGTAAACTTTTCAAATTTGCAAACACTTTTGAAAACTTGTAAGCTTTAACCAAATTTATGAATTTTGCAATTTTTTGTGATGTTTTTGAAAAGTTAAGGGTCATTGTTTCTTGTTATGGTTGTGGTCAACGGTCAAGATCAAGAAGGGAGCCAGCGACCAACAACCTGGGATCGAGTATCCGAGCAAGCCGACGAAGCATGCTCAAGATTGGGCCGCGGCCCGCTGGCCTAGGCGCGAGTACCTTGACACACCTAGCGTCAAATGTGGTTTGCGACTAATAGATATGCGTCGATCTGTAATTCCTATATCACTCTCTTTGCCGCTAAATCGCATAAGCAGCAGGACTCCCTATTCGGTGCCTTCAGCGTCCGTAAGGAGAACCAGCGCCATCACCAAGTGACAACTGGGTCGGCCCCGCTCACTCGACCTCATCGTTAGCCTCGCACCAAATAGCTACCGTAAAAGTATTGTTTTTTTTAGAAAAAATGGACGCTAGTTTTCAAAAAAAAGTAGCACAAAATTTTACGAATTTAGAAAATTTGTAGGGATCTAAAAAAGTTCAACGTTTTTAAAAAGTTAACGGACTTGAAAAAGTTCTTGAATTTCAACAAAAATGTTCGGGAAACTCAAAATGTGTGAATTCAATTGAAAAGTTCAACAATTTCCTAAAAATTTCATAAATTTATTAAATATATTCTAAAAACTAAAAGTTTCATGATTTGTAGAAAATCAAGAATTTGAAAATTTTATAATAATGAAAAATATTTATTGATTTTTAAAAATGTTCATCAATTTGGTGACCATCATTTTTCAAGGAAAGTTGAGACATCTGAAAAAGTTCAACAGTTTTTAATAAAAGTCATCAATATGGAAAAAGTTGATTGACTTTGGGAAAGAGTTCATCGAATTTGAAAAATCACACAAATTTGAAAAAGGTTCATTGATTTTAGAAGGTGCATCAACTTTGAAAAGAGTGCACCAATTTAGAAAAAAAAGTTCATCGATTTTTAAAAAAAATCATGGGCTTCGAAAAGTAAATCTTGAATTTGGGAAAAAGTTCGTCGGTTTTGAAAATAATTTCATAAAAATTTCATGCATTTAGCAAATAGAAAAATGGAACATAAAATAAATTGAAACGAAAAAACAAAAAAATGTTGCAAGAGAAATAAAAAGGAAAAGAAAAATAAAAAATAAAGAAGAAGAAAAAGAAAGGACAAAGATAAAACAGTTCCAAAAGAAATAAAAGAAGAAAATATGGAAAAAGTTGTGAGTAATGAGGTGGCTGGTTGGTTGTTGCAACGTACATTAAACACGGGGTGTTTGCGCACAAGGCGCCGTTCAGGATTGCTCATAAGCAGCGAGCTAGCGATGCCATAATGGGCCGGCCCATTTTAGCGGTAGCATGTACATATGGTTCTAGTTTTGCAAACTTTCTAGAGCGTTATTGGCTGGTTTTAGGAACCTTCTAGAAGGTTTCCAAACCTGTTTTCATTTTCTGTGGTTTCTTTACTATTTTTCAAGTTTTTGTTTTCTTATTTTTTCCCCTCTTCCTCTTTTTATAGAAAAGTCACAAATTTCAAAAAAGAAATCTGATTTTATAAAAAAACGTTCACAACATTTAAATAGTGCTCTTGTTTCCAAAACATTTAGGAATTTCAAAAGATGTTCCCGTTTATTATAATTGTTCACAAATTGGAAACATATTCACATGTAAAAAATGTTCATGTTTTATAAAATTGTCTAGAAATTCCATGAATTCAAAAAAATCATGTTTTCCAAAAAGTTCGGAAATTTCAGAAAATGTTGCGACGTTCAGAATTAGATTATAAATTCAAGAAATATTTGTGTTTTCTAAAACAATTGCCTTTTCAAAATTTGTTTGTGAATTTTAGAAAATGTTCGTATTTTCTAAAATTGTTCATAATTTTAATAAATGTTCCTATTTTAAAATTTAGTTCACAGTTCAAAACATTTTCACGTTTCCAAAATATATTCCAAAATTTTAAAAAGTCATGATCCATACATTATTTGTTGTGTGTAGAATGGTCAAAATAATAAAAAGTACTATAATGCTTTCCCTAGGAGCGAGTCTCGCTATAATAGGTGGGCTCAGTTGGAACGCTGCTTGTATGAATCGAATGAGCATGTGAGAGGGTTTCTCGAAAAAACAGAAAAAGGGTTTCTTCTAAAAAAACGTGTATAAGTGCTAGCGTGTATGCTCGAGTGATCAGAGCAGGTTGGCAGGCCCAAAATCCATGCAAACAAAGAAAAAAAATCATAATAGTAAATATAACCTTGGTTCAAAACTGGGGGCCCTTAAAATTTGGGGGTCCTGTGCGGTTGCACAACCCGCACATGGCCTTGGACGGCCAGATCATATATGAACATGCTACAAGGGTCATGGGGCACCAGCATGTTGGCAAGATCATCTTTCCTTTACTCTTTGAAAAATAAAGCCATCAATTTTTATATTCCTTACAAAGCGACCATCAATTTTTTTATTTCCTGCTTGTATCAGATAGGCGTTGAACAAGAAGGTCTTTGAATCCATCACTGCTTTTAGGACACGTTGGCCATATTCTTTGTTTAGGTGGAAATCACAAGACGACAAGTGTGGCTAAATTGTGGGCGCGATGTTCCTTACCACAAACTCAAATGAGCTCGGATGAACATTAAAATCTAAAAAAATATAATAAAAGTTTAGAAAATTGTGAAATTTTTTGTAGTGAACATTGACAATTGTTTTGAGCGCTTGCAAAGTTTTATCATGAAATGACATTAGTGGAAGTCATGGGAAAAAATCGCTCCAAAATGTTTTAGAAAACATTTTATGATGTGAGGACTTCCACAAATATCATTTCATGATGAAACTTTGCAAGCGCTCAAAACATTTGTCAATATTTTCACAATTCTTTTAGAAGTTTGTTTTGATTCATTCAGATTTTACTATTCATCATGAGCTCTTGTGAACTCGTGAACAAATGAGGACTTCTGTAAATTGTGGGGCATCTAGACAAGCATCGAATCTTCTATATCTAAATAGTAGGCTCCGCTATTTGACTTTTTGTACGTGTGCTTCCACATCACCCCAATTATTAATAGTTGTCCGAACAGTGGAGGCAAAAGTTTGTGTTTCTACACAAAACCTAACAAGATTTCAGTTGCAACAGCCCAAAGGCTATATTGGTACATTATTAAAAGCAAATATACAAATATGACCATTACAGTAGCAATAACCATATTGAGACACAAAATATTCAGGTTGTCTCCCGCAAGCTCTTTCTTTATAGCCATAAGGACAAGCTTGAGATTTTAGTGATGCTCACATAAAAAACAAGAATTGAAGCACAGAAGAGAGCATCAATAAGCATGTAACAAACAGATTTAAGTTTAACTCACTTGCTATGCATAGTCATCTTATTCTTATAAGTAAACAATTATTAAGTCAAGCAATACCTAGCATATGCAAGTAAGAAGAATGGAACATTAATAATCTTAACATATAGAGAGGTAATTTAGTAACATGAAGGTTTCTACAACCATATTTTCCTTTCTCATAATAATTGCATGTGGTATCAAATCAAACTTAATAATATAAACATCACCTAGGACTTTGTCTTCATGACCCACATGCATATATATTTTATCATCTTCCAATATAGTGGGTTAACACCAATTAAATTCATACCTCTCCAAACCTACTTTCAATAGTTTTTAAAACATTATTATCAATAATAGATTCATTACAAGACTCAAGTAAATTTGCAAGATCACAAGAAGTATCATAATTATCTCCCCGTGATCATCACAATAAGTAGTAGGCATAACAAAATCATCCTCAATAGTGCTTACAAACATAGTGTCACCATAAAAAGAAATACTTTCATCAAATGGGTCATCTTCATCACTTGAATCATAAAGATTACCATGTGTACTCCTATCATACTTTTCTTTCAGTGAGTATAGCTCAATAGCCTTTTCTTTTATAAGCTCTTCATTAATAGCTATTGATTTAGAGTGTGTAGCAAGTCTAAAAAGTTTAGAAAATGAAGCATTACAATCCATTTCAAATGTTTTACATTTTGTTTTTGTGTGTCTACGATAAAGATACCATACTGAAATTTCAATATTTTTTATTTTTGAAGTTTTAGTAAAAGTAATTAGGCAAGATAGATAACAAGGAAGTAATGTGGTAGTGTGTACGACCTATTTATTTAAGAAACTCCCCGGCAATGGAGCCAGAAATCTTGCTTGCTCTCTCATAAGACTAAGGGTGAAGTAACCTACTAATAAGTATTTACCTTAGTAGAGAACCAAGGTTTATTGAACTAGGAGTTCTCCCAGCAAACAAAGTCATTGGTATCTCCACACGAAACAAAAGTCAAACTTGTCCCAAACACATCAAGAAGGTTGTCAAGCTTCTTGTCTTGCTAGTTACAAGATTAAATTGCACGGTATGGTAGGAATCGATAGATAAAATAAAAAGAACAGTATAACAAAGAAATAATATCTTTGGTAAAGTTTTCAGTATAAGAAGATAGACCCTCGGGGCCATAGGTTTACAGGTGGTATCTCTCCAAGCGTATGAGTGTGGCGTGGTGAACAAATTATAGATGGACAATGACTAAACTGCAACATTTATATTCATGACTATGATCATTCATGGTATAATCTTATATAGGCATTACACTAGCGATATGTAGATTGTTATCCAACTGCATCTACATCTAATACTCCACCCCAACACTGCTATCCAACATGCATCTCTAAGTATTCATTTCATGAAAAATAGAGCATTGCAATAAGCATGATCACATAATGTAGATAGTAAAATTATCATTCAAATGTGATAAGAAACCATCGTTTTATCATTAGTGGCAACAATACAATAAGTGTCTCATCCCTTCCTGTCACTGGGATATAGATCACTAGAAGATATGAACGCACTACAATGCACAACACCCTATGAAGAACTACCCATCAAAGTTGTCCAAAGAAGATCAACTAAGCTATTTATGCAACAAAGAAACTTGAAAAGATTCAATTGATTTCAATGGACAATTTGATCGTAAAATGCCAATTCATTATATCCCAATAAACACACCACCAATTACATACATGTGGATCTCAATCATGTGAGGCAGCTCACGGGAACTTTGTATTGAATTACAAGGGAGATAATATGTTATCTAGCTACTTCTATTCACCCTAAGGTCCTAAAGGAACTACTCACACATCGTCATGGAGGAAGCAAGGTTCATGAAGAAGCCTCCCGTGGTGGATTCCCCATCCGATAGGGTGCCAAAATAGGCCTCCAGATTGGATCTTCCCGGAATAGAAACATGCGGTGGTGGATTTTTTTAGATAAAACTGGTATTGAGTGTTTCATGAATTATGGAATTTATAGGCGAAATAATGGAAGGAAGGTGGTGGCCAGGGGGGCCACATGGCCTGCCCACACGGGTTAGCCCCTGGTTGCGCCACCTCGCTACATTGGTCCCCAGGGCTAGGCCCCGACAGGTCCCACACTTTTGGAATCTTTTGGTGACGAAATAATTGTAATAAATCCTCAGTTTTTTTACCTTCTTAGATATGGAATTTTCGGAAAATCAACAACATGCAGAAAACAACTGACTGTGGGCACTGAATTAATAGGTTAGTCCACAAAATAATATATTGCTATAAAAAGTATTGTAATGATATTATAATAGCATGAAACAATCAAAAAATTATCTATATATATATATATATATCTGTGTGTGTGTGTGTGTGCGTGTGTGTGTTTGAGATGTATCAACAATGAAGATTCACACAGATCTAAATTTGTCAGATCCAATGGCGAAGCCTCTACCACGAGCAAAGCATGAACAACACCTAATTGTCATTGGTGTAAAAAAAGTTATGTAAAGTAGATTATTGACTCTAGTGCAAGTGGAAAATTGTTGAAAACATTCCTAGAGACAATAGTGAGTTTATTGTGATCATGGATCCTCCCACCTCCCACCTCTCCCCTCCCACCTGCTCCCTAGTAACAATGGCGATCTCTAGGTTTTCTCGTCATCATGGAGGGTCTTCTGCATTGGAACTTTGCCCCTGGCCTTGCCCTTGCGGATCAGGTGAGAAGAAAATTTGGATCCACGGTTCATTTCTCTCCTTCCCATGATGCCAAGGAATTCTTTTTGGTGGTCATATTTTCCTCTACATCCTTCCCTCTCATGGTTGATTCGGTGGGGGTTGCCCTCCAATGCTGTATTGGTCGGTTTTGTGATGGTTTCAAAGTGGTGCAAATTCATCATCGGGCATTCAGATTCTCGGTTGCAAACAACAAAGTTGGTCATTTCATATATGGACTCAAGGATCATGTCTGGCCTAATTTTATTTGCCACTTTCATCTGTTTAATGGTCGCTTTGTTAGACACTCACCCCTGGTCTCCTCCTGGCATGCGGATGAGGAATTAACTGATATTTCGGCCAGAAGACCAATTTTTGTGCGTTCTAAACTTCCTTCCTTGGATCAAGGTGCTTGCTTAAGTTCTTCTTCTATTCGTGAGTTGAGCAAGTTTGATTTAGTTCCCATGACTCAGATGGTCTTTTCCAATTCTCATCATCACAAGGCATCGTCATCAGTCATGGCTCAAGATCATTCTCATGCTACGCATGATCATTCGCTTAGTTCTCTCACTATTGGCAAGGTTCAATTAAGCATTAATGCCTAGGAGAAAGTCACGGCCTCTGATTGTTAGACAAAATTAATGCTACATATCAGCGGCAAGTGGAATTTGAAAATTCCACGTCACTTTCATATCTTATTTTGGGGAGCTTTAAATGCCCTATCAGAGCGGATTATCCTGCGTCACCTCAATGTTTCCTTGCATCGACTTTCAAATATGCTCCACCCTTTCAAGATTGGCCGCCTATGTTATCGACCCAGCACAAAGTGGACCTGGCCCAAGCCAGCTATAATGAGCAAGAGATTTCATCTCTATCCACGAATTGGGCTAATCTCTGCTCTAAATGCCTTCAATGGGGTCATCAACGGATCTCCTGCCATTCTAGATTGATTTGATTTTATTGTTCAGCACCTGATCACAAGGCAATTTATTGCCCTCTAAGACTAGCACAACAGTCACACTCGGGACCCAAATCTTGTGTTAATGGAAATGAGTCTAATCAGGCTGGATTTACTGCCCCACCTATCCATCCTCGGCAGTTGTGGCTGCCCTCGTTTGGCACCGTCCGATGCTCTTTCTGTGGGGCCTACGGGCACGTGGTGAGATCCTGCTTCAAGGAGCGCAATTTGCAACGTTGGTGTTGGGCCCCGAAGCAAAATTTACCTACCCATTCTACCCCTCATGCTCCAAATTCCACCTCGACTACCCAAACAACGCCGCCCAGTCCCGTCCTTTCTCTAGCTCTAGTCCTGCCACCCTCCTCCTCTCTGGTCACCATCGCCAACTATCCGCTCAACCCAGTGTCGTTCCTGCCGCCGGGCTTCGCCGTGGAACCAGGTCCAGCCAATCGCGTCGTCCGCAGTGGGATGGTGGTTGGTCCCATCCCACCCCTCAACCATGACTATCTGGCGATTGCAGAGGCGAGCAAGTATGTTCCCCTCCATCGCCGTGCGGCCATCCGCCATGCCGTACAAGGTTTGCTGCAAGAAGCTCAAATCTTCACCACTGAGGTCAGCGATCATCCATTTGGCATTGGGATCTTTGGTTTTGTTGATTCCTTCCTCCGCGATACCACTGTGGCCACTCCTCTCGAGCTCGAAGATGAGGATCTCCTCATCACCTTTGTGCCACACAATGGAGCTCTCAGCCGTCGCACTACTATCTTTGGTCCAGCCGTTTGGTTGATGTATTTTGGGTTTCCCTATGATTACCAGACGGATTACTACATCAATAAGTCTCTTGGGGGTTTTGGATCTCTCATTTACTGGTACAACCCACGGCAAGATCGTCGGTTTATGTTGATTAAGGCTCAAGTGATTCATCTCCGTCTCATTCCAAAGAGTTTTGTGGTCTGGCAGTTAGGAGGGGCTAGGGATTGTTGGACAGTCCAAATTACTATACTGCGAAGCAATGATTGGAACATGTTGTTGCCTGAAGTTCCACCTGCTGGTGAGGAGCCTCCTCCGCCTGATGGAAACCCACACCCGCAGTTTGGACTAGATCTCACTGCTGAACAATTGTATCAGCAACAAGTTCATAATTGGCTCATCCAAAATGCTGCCCCCAATGGAGCTCCTGTCCCTCCTGCTCAGAATGCAGGTTGGGGTGCTTGGCCTGAAGAACCTGCTCCTCCTGCTCCTCCGGTGGCCATGCCCCCGCACCTAATGAATTTTCATGCTTGGCTAAATGTAGAGGGGCTCACATTTCCAGGCTGGTGTTACTCCAGAGAACAATCTTGTTGACAGTGCTGCTGATGCTTGGAATGTCTCCATAACTGTTTCAGATGATTCCAGTTCTGGGGACTCTGTTTTTGATATGATCATAATGGAGAACCAGCAAGCCACCAATACTGCGCAATCTGACTTGGTTACTGTCACTGTGGATGTGCATCATCAAGGTATTCGCTTTGATCTCTCGTCCCAAGGCTCTAACCTGCCTGAACTTCTGTTGGTTGATCCTGTTCCTCGTCAGCAACTGAACACTTCCATATTTTTGGCTCTGTGCCCTCTGCTGGCTACCGTGGGACCTTGGAACCAGGGATACGGGATGAGACAGGACAACTTTCATGTGGAAATTCAGCTCTCAGAAACGGATGAAGGGCTTCAGTTTGTCTCTGTACCTCACCCCAACAACTTGTCTGCACCTCCATCGCATGTCATCATTCAAGAGATACCTGACAATGGGCCTGAGCTTCTTGTGCTTCATGATGCCACTCCAGATAATGATGTTGCTCAGACTGCTGAATATGTTCAGGACCTCTCTTCCACTCTGTCTAGTTCAGTTACACCTGTTATGCATGAACAAGTAACTGCTCTGCTCAGCCTGACTCCAGATGTTGAACATATCCCAATTGTTCCCACTGCTGTTGATGGCGCTGACAATCTGACAATTTTCTCTGTCATCCCGTAGGCTACCAACCCCATGCTGCCTCCTCCCAGGGCTCGAAAGGGTAAAGATCCTGCTCCCATTGATACTTCTTCGCTCAGACGCAACAATAGGTCCAATAAGTATGATGGTTTTTGTGTCAATCTGCATGATGAATCTCGCCCTTCAAAGTCCAAGGTGAACCCTAGGGTTTTGCCATCTTTGCTGCCCCGTCCCATTGCTGATGATGCCTCAAGGGATAGGACGACCGAGGTCGAGTTGCCACCTCCTACCTCCATCACCACGATGCAGAACATTGGTACACCGTTGTCTGCCATTCCATCTACGGAGCTCACTGAAGACATCCTTACTGAAGGAGATGATGGAGTTGCTTCGGCCTCCTCCTCTTCTTAGTTTCTCTAATCCTTTCTAGTTCATGGTCCTTTTGCATAATTGGAACGTTCTTTGCTGGAATGTCCGTGGTTTAAATTCGCCTGAGAAACATTTATATCTATCAAACGCGATCAACTCCTTTGGATGCGCTGTTATTTGTCTTCAGGAGTCTAAAATGCAGTACTTTGATGTGAATATGCTTAAAACCTTATGTCCTAAGCGCTTTGATTATTTTGCTTTTGTCCCGGTGATGCTTCTGGTGGTATTATCATGATTTGGTGTAGTCATGTCTTTGATGGCACAGTTTTTATGTCTGAACAATTTTCCCTAGGGGTGGAATTTTCATCTAAGCAATCGGCATGCGGTGGAAACTAGTTAATGTCTATGGCCCGTGTCAAGGAGACCAACGCATCTCTTTTACCGATTAGATTTTTGATTTGGATATCCTCCCTACTGAAGATTGGCTCATTCTCGGAGACTTTAATTATATTCATTCGCCGGATAATCGTAATAAACCTGGAGGTGATGTTAACGACATGTTTACTTTTAATGACTTTATCCGCGAGCAATGTCTTACTGAGCTACCTATTAAGGGCCGTAACTTTACATGGTCAAACATGCAACAAAATCCCCTTCTTGAACAGCTCGATTGGTTTTTCACATCACTCAGTTGGACGGCCACCTTCCCTAACACTCTTGTCAACCCTCTTGGAAGGACTGTTTCTGATCATATGCCTTGTAATGTTTCCATTCAAACCTCAATTTCTAAAAGTAATATGTTCAGGTTTGAAACTTACTGGATTGCTCATCCGGGATTTTTTTTATGTTGTGACCCAAGCTTGGAACAAGCATATCAAACATGTGAGAAATGTGAATGCGGCCGCCAGCTTGTGCCAGAAGGTTAAAAATCTCAGACATGCTCTCAGTCATTGGAGTAAAAGCATATCACGTTTGAAAATTGCCATTGAGAATACCAACAAAGCTCTGCTGGAGATTGATAACATAGCAGATCATCGTCACTTGACAATGCCTGAGGGAAACTTTCAGCGCATTCTTAAGGCCCATTTGCTCTGCTTGCTTCAATATGAGAAGGAATACTAGAAAAAACGTTGCACCATTCGTTGGATTAAATTCGGGGACGAAAACTCCAAATTCTTTCAAACTGTCGTTACTGAAAGGTACAGAAAAAATTGTATTTTGAGTCTGAAATCTGAGAATGGAATTAGCGTGGATGATCACGCGAGCAAGGAGTCCATCTTGTTCGAGCCCTTTAAAATCGTTTGGGTAAAGCCAAGGCTCCACAAATGAGATTCAATCTTTCCAACATGCTTAGATCTCATGTTGACTTCGATAGCCTCACCGTACCATTCACACATGAAGAGATTGATGTCGTGATCAAAGAAATGCCACCTGACCGTGCCCCTAGACTAGACGGCTTTAATGGTGCATCCTTGAAAGTGTGCTGGCCCATAATGAAAGAGGATTTCTATCGTCTTTGTGAGGAGTTCCATCAGGGCACGCTTAACCTTGAGAGCCTCAACTATGGGTACATTACCTTGATCCTCAAGACTAGAGCCCCGGAGTCTGTGAATGACTTTCATCCGATCACGCTGCTAAAATGCTGTCTTAAGTCGATCACCAAAATCCTAGCCAACCGACTTCAGAGGGTGATCTTGAAAATTGTTCATAGAAACCAATATGGTATTTTAAAGGGGAGATCTATCCATGACTACCTTGCTTGGGCTTTCGAGTATATTAATCAATACCAAGCCTCGAACGTGAGATCGTTCTCCTTAAGCTGGACTTTGCAAAAGCATTCGATACGGTTGAGCATGCTGCAATCATTCAGATCATGCAGAGCATGGGGTTCAATGACAAATGGATTTCTTGGTTCAAAAGTATCTCCTCCTTGGGAAAATCTTCAGTGTTACTAAACGGTGTCCCGGGGAAACAATTCTGGTGCAAATGCGGGGTTAGGCAGGGGGGTCCTCTCTCTCCCTTATCTTTGTCCTTGCGGCGGACCTCCTTCAAACTGCAATTAATGAGGCCCTAGCTCATAACTTGTTACAACTGCCTATCCCCTCGACTGAGCCATCCAATTACCACGTGTTACAATAGGCTAATGACACGATAATCATCATGCCCGCATGCTTGGACCAAGCGGCTCGTATGAAATCTATCCTCACAGATTATGCCGCCTCTGTTGGTCTCCACATTAATTTCTCCAAGTCAACGTTGATCCCTATTAATACTCCTGCTAATAAATGCCACGACATTGCAAATATTTTTGTGTGTACCACTACCAACATGCCATTCACCTACCTTTGCCTGCCGCTTGGGACTACTAAACCTATGGTTTTTGACATGACCCCCTGGATTTGCAAAGCCGAGTGCAAAATTACGGTTGCCATGTCATTGATGTCCTACGCGGGCAAATTGGCCCTGATGAACTCGCTTGTCACATCTTTGGCCAGTTACCCCATGGGTATTCTTCGTTTCCCCCAAAGATAATTGAGCAGCTAGACAAGATACGACGTCATTGTCTCTGGGTCAAGAAAACAGATGATGGAGACAACTGCAACTCTTTGTCTGCTTGGGACATGGTTTGCTGCCCTAAAGAGAAAGGTGGTTTGGGAGTCTCAATCTCAAAGTTCAAAATGATGCTTTGCTGCTCAAGTTACTGCATAAATTCTACAGCCAGATGGACATCCCTTGGGTCAAGTTGATTTGGCATACTTATTATGTGGACACAATCCCGCATGCATCACCCACCCGTGGCTCCTTCTGGTGGCGTGAACTGGTGAAACTCATGCCAATTTATCGGGGTGTGACAAAAGTTCAAATCCGTGGTGGTGAGACCGCCCTATTCTGGAAAGACGACTGGTGTAACCATATCTTCAAAGAAAATTTCCCTAGGGCATTCTCCTATACTTTGAGAGAAGACACCTCGGTCTGTGGGATGCTTACTATCTCCAACATTAGTGAAGCCTTTCACCTCGCACTCTCAACTCAGGCCCATGATGAGCTTAGATCAATCCAACGCAAGGTCTCCTCCACCACATTCTCAGATGGGAAAGATGTTTGGATTTGCACCTGGGGAGCTTTGGTGTTCAAAACTACGACATACTATAAGTTCTGTTTTGGAGAGTTTCAAGTCCACGAGGTGTTCAAATGGCTCTGGAAAGAAAAGAGCGTCCCAAAGCTCAAAGTTTTTGGTTGGTTTTGCTGGTGGACCGCCTTAACACACGTAACATGCTTAGCAGGAGACACTATAACATTGGGACCAACCTTAATTGTCTGCTTTGTGGTGATCACGTGGAAGAAACCCATGAACATCTCTTCTTTCGTTGCAATTTTAGCAAACAATGCTGGCTCAAGCTCAACATCACCTGGCCTGCCATGGGAGATCGGTTGCATATGATGAAACAGCTAAAGATGATGGATCATCGTAAAATGATCATGGACATATTCCTGGTCACCGCGTGGAGCCTATGGAACAAAAGGAATGATAACTACTTTCGAAAGGTGGCCCCTTCGATTGAAAGTTGGCAAGTCAGATTTAATAAAGACTTTGCCAACATCTCCTACAGACTCCCTGAAGATAATAGACACCTTGTTACATCTTGTTACAACGTTAGCAGGATACACCTTGTTACTTTGGTCACAAGCGCATGCAGAATTGAGACAGTTACATCTTGAAGTTTCAGAGGTTCAGCTCTCCAATGAGATTGACAAGTGGAGATATGTTTGGGACACCAACCTCTTCTCTGCAAAACAATATTATACATTCTAGTTCAGAGAAATTCAAGCACATGAATCTTTTGGATGGATTTGGAAATCTAAGTCAACCATGAAAATAAAAGTCTTCGGATGGCTGTTACTTTCTGACCGCCTCAACACCAGGAATATGCTAAAACGACGGCATTACAACATTGGAGATGTTCATGATTGCATTCTTTGTGGATTACCAATTGAGGAGACGTTGGAGCATCTCTTCTTCGAGTGCCACTTCAGCTCTCACTGCTGGTCCCACCTTGGCCTCTCTTGGCCTTAGGGCAACACAAGATTGAACAACATCTCCAAAGCAAAAGAAGACTGGAATGGGCCACTCTTTATGGAGCTGTTTTTGCTGGCCTAGAGCATATGGAAGGAGCGTAATAACAAACACTTTAGAAAGATCATACCATCCAAATCTTCTTGGTTGGCTAGACTTAAGGCTGACTTTTCACTGCTCACCCATAGGGTTAGAGAAGAACACAAACAATACATTTCAATAATTCTTGCTTCCCTGTAAACTAGTACCTGCTTCCCACCCCCCAAAGGGGGATGGATTGTAATTCCAATGTACAGTGTTACTAACCTATATTAATATATAACACAGTGGGAGGTACTCCTACTGTTTCTGGTCAAAAAAATAGACACCTTGTCTCTGCCATCCTAGCTTCTGTTTCTTAATTAGCTTAACACCATATCCTTCTAACTATACTTTGTAATAGTTTAGACCCCCTCCCCCCTTGTACATTTGTAACATAATCACCCATCTTTGGATGCTTTAATATAACCATGCAGTAGGACGTGTTCCTACTGTCCAATTTTTTTTAAAAAAAATTAAGTTTATTGTTTCCAAGTTTATAACTAAATGTCTATGTTCTATGCTATAAATGTTATGTCTCTCTAGTCAGTGATAACCAAGAGGTTCAAAGGAAAACTCATATGCATATGCAGAATAATAAATGGTAAACTATATTTCTAGACTTTCCTCTAGGACTCGCCGAAGTGTTGCATGCTAGTTCTATTTCCTAATCACAGGCATGAGTTAAATTGTAACGAGGATGCCAGAAACATTGAGGGTATGATGTTAGAAGAACACTCATGTTGAATTGACCCAAGCTATATGTTCTACTTAGAGATGATTTTGTCACAAGTCTATAGTCCATAACACCAGGCCTTAACGTACGAACAATTCTTAGACCATGTGGCACCCGAATTCAGACGGACCGCAACACATGCCGGCCTAGGAAATCAACCTGCGTATCCTTTTACAATACATGGGTGACAGGATAAAAACCATTTGACAAAAGAGTGATTTATTAACTAACAATGACCATACAACGTCAACTTATAAGGCTCTGAGGCTCAACAATGCATCAAGGCCGGAGTGATATAGGGTAGTCTTCTATAACTAACTTTAGAGATACCGGTGGCGGAAACTCTATCTATGGCAGCATGAATCCTACTGTGGCTCCACTCCACAAGGATCTGACTGGGTCACTCTCCTAGCATGCGACTACTCCGACCACTTACTAGTGGAAGACAGATCCATCCTTATACCTGGCCATGTTAAAGGCCAATTAAGTACTTCGAATGTACTCACAAGCAAATCAATCATATCCCGCCCAAGCAAACATTCCAAGGCATTCAAGCATGTATCAACTATCTCAGCCATTCTAACCATCATAACAAAGCATAAACATCTATCAAGGTCAACAACGGTAGTAAAACAATCTGAAGTTTATGCTACATCTTGAGGTTGCGTTGGTTTTCCTTGAAGAGGAAAGGGTGATGCAGCAATAGTAGCGCAAGTATTTCCCTCAGTTTTTGAGAACCAAGGCATCAATCTAGTAGGAGGCTCCTCAAAAGTCCCACGCACCTACACAAACAAACAAAGAACTCACAACCAACGCAATAAAGGGGTTGTCAATCCCTTCACGGCCACTTGCAAAAGTGAGATCTGATAGAGAAAGTATGATAAGATAAATATATTTTTGGTATTTTATAATATATATGCAAAAAGTAAAGATGCAAATAAAAGTAGATTGAAAGCTTATATGATAAAAGATAGACCCGGGGGCCATAGGTTTCACTAGTGGCTTCTCTCAAGATAGCATAAGTATTACGGTGGGTGAACAAATTACTATCGAGCAATTGATAGAAAAGCGGATAATTATCAGATTATCTAGGCATGATCATGTATATAGGCATCACGTTCGTGACAAGTAGACCGACTCCTGCCTGCATCTACTACTATTACTCCACACATCGACCGCTATCCAGCATGCATCTAGAGTATTAAGTTCATAAGAAGAGAGTAACACATTAAGAAAGATGACATGATGTAGAGGGATAAACTCATGCAATATGATATAAACCCCATCTTTTTATCCTCGATGGCAACAATACAATACGTGCCTTGCAACCCTTTCTGTCACTGGGTAAGGACACCGTAAGATTGAACCCAAAGCTAAGCACTTCTCCCATGGCAAGAAAGATCAATCTAGTAGGCCAAACCAAACTGATAATTCAAAGAGACTTGCAAAGATAACTCAACCATACATAAAAGAATTCAGAGAAGATTCAAATATTTCTCATAGATAAACTTGATCATAAACCCACAATTCATCGGATCTCGACAAACACATCACAAAAAGATTTTACATCGAATAGATCTCCACAAGAGAGGGGGAGAACATTGTATTGAGATCCAAAAAGAGAGAAGAAGCCATCTAGCTAATAACTATGGACCCGAAGGTCTGTGGTAAACTACTCACAACTCATCGGAGGGGCTATGGTGTTGATGTAGAAGCCCTCCATGGTCGATTCCCCCTCCGGTGGAGTGCCGGCGAAGGCTCCAAGATGGGATCTCGCGGATACAAAAGGTTACAACGGTGCAAATTGTGTGTCGGTGGCTCCTTGGATGTTTTCGGGGTACGTAGGTATATATAGGAGGAAGAAGTACGTCGGTAGCCGCTTGAGGGGCCCAGGAGACAGGGGGCGCGCCCAGGAGGGGTGGGTGCACCCTCCTATCTCCTGGCCGCCTCGATTGCTTCTTGACTTGCACTCCAAGTCCTCTGGATCACGTTCGTTCCAAAAATCATGCTCCCGAAGGTTTCATTCCGTTTGGACTCTGTTTGATATTCCTTTTCTTCGAAATACTGAAATAGGCAAAAAAACAGCAATACGGGCAGGGCCTTCGGTTAGTTGGTTAGTCCCAAAAATGATATAAATGTGTAAAATAAAGCCCATAAACATCCAAAAGGGGTAATATAATAGCATGGAACAATCAAAAATTATAGATACGTTGGAGACGTATCAGTTTACTAATATAATCAAACCATAGCATCAATATCTATCATGATAAACAACCTAATAAGAAGAGTAGGACGTCTACTAGCTATATTCATCTACTCATAACCATACTAAAGATATTCCTACAAATCATATATGTCTACTACTAAAGTTTGTCCACCAACGATATCATAAATAATACTAAAGTCTGTCCACCAAACATATCATAACTAATACAAAAGTTTGTCCAGCAAACATATCATAACTAATACTAAAGTCCATCCACCAAACATATCATGACTTAATCCGGTAACAACTAAAGTAAACTAGATCACAACAAATATAAAGCATAACAACAAGTAAACAAAATAAACAAGTCATCATAATCCTCATAGCCATCCGCTAGCTAAATCCCAAGCCCCTAGCATACTCCTATGCCCGGGCTGCTTATACCATTCATGTAATACTTCCATCTTGTCTTGTTCCAATTTGGTGAGTTTTATTGTGTTGTGTTTATACCTCCAACTTGATAGAACCAACTATGCGAATTACTACAAACTTCATCTAGTACCGAGGATGTGGTTGTTCGAATAGATTATAAGACTCTACAGCACTTGCACATATTATCCACATCATGGACTAATAGTCCGACAAACTCCATCCACAACATGCCACTCCTACCATATCACCATCATCCTGTAAGTTCTTCCTAGGAGAGGAAATCTGGGTCCCTACCACCCCATGGCATAAATCTTCTCACCCGGGAATTGACAATCTATTCAAAACTTCCTCATCAACCTATGCACTCGGGGCTTGAACTGCAATCCCTTATCAGGAGATACTACATGTCCAACCTTCCCTCATTTTCGCTACGTGTAAGAGGCATAACTATAACATGGAATAGGGCCTTACCACAAAGGCAAATGTGGTCGGACGGGTTAGTTCAATTTGGTGGCACTATGACTCAATCCAGCTGATGGAGGAGGTCCTTATTATAATTTTTGATTTATTACCATAACTGTGTTCCACCTACGACCTTAATATAGCACAAGAATAATAACATGCAAAAATATAAAGCATAACAACCTAACTCCATGATACTACTACATATAAGTCGCTTATATGGCAATAACCATAACATATAGTGAACCAAAGTAAGTACGGAAAATAAATACAGAAAGTAATTCAACCCAGAAAAAAATAGGGGCATAAGCAAGCCCAAAAACCAAAAACATGAAACAATAACATCGAATGAAATACTTGGTGAACATATTAGATGATTAGCTTGCCTTGAACCCAGGGGTCTACTGGGAGGATCACAACAGAGCCTGATAGCCCAGTGAAAAGAGCTAGTGACAAAACATCGCTCCAGAAAGCCTAACGGTGCCCAAGGGCAAAATGGTCATTTCTAGTGTGTGCAAATATGGTGGGTGTGGTTTCAACAGAAAGTGCTCGATGCATGGAGTGTGTGTCGAGGCAATGAAACTGACAATGAGCACTAGGGGTACAAATACGGGCAGAACATAGCTACAGCACAGGTGTAACACTCGGATGCACGAGTTCAGGCCCCTCTCGGGGAGATAATAGCCCCATGTCTCGAGCTCCGGAGCTGTGTTTTCTCTGGGGTGTATGATTACAATGGTTTGCGAACCCCTTCCATGGAGATGAAGGGGGCTTATATAGAGTGCGCCCTCCCTAATCAATGCTACATTAGAAGGGGTGATAAGAGGGGTAGTAACTACAGGCGATACTAGTAACTACCACTATAACTACTCTTGAAGTGCAACGTTAAGCCTCTCGACTGTTGCTGCTCCCATGTCGCCTCCGTGCCTCTTGTGTCCGAGTGGTGCTTGTGAGGCTGAGTGGTAGCAAGGCATCCGACTGGCTAGACCATATCCAAGTAGATATCCAGGAGTGCAAATCCGAATGTGCTAATGGTCCGGAGACCATCCAATGATGGTGTGGGGCCCTAGGTGGGCCTTAGATGTCAGGTATGTGATCCTAACCTTAGTAAGTGATCCCATCATTAGCCCCAGAATATGTTGACGTTTCATAGAACGAATGGGCTGAACTCTTGGTTCGGGCCGAGTGCTTCGGGTGCACTGAACATCTGTCACCAAGTGATAACCTATCGTGACCCAAGAAAAACCACAACGGATTCTGTACTAAGAGTTTCCCAACTGACCGGGTTGTGTTGACTGCTAGGCAAAACTTGGTGGCATTTGAATGTCTCCCGGGAGAGATAGACTAGAGGTTTGAATCTGGACATGCCATGAAACTCAAGTCGGCTGATTCTTCGGAGAGATGCCACTCATTATCCCAGTGAAACACCAGCACAGGTCATCGGCGAGTCCAAATTTATGAGGCTCACGCCTTGGAGTCTACAAGAAGGGCCAAGTTAACCCGCAGGTGGGGGGCATCGAGCTTATCCCGTTGCAATCTTGAAGATGACTTTAGTTAGATATGATTACGTGTTCGAGGGCATGGCGAACCTTGGAGGGCGGTTGGTTGTACAAATGAGTGTTCCTTAGGAAAGGAACCAGAGGTGATCAATTGAGTTGATTCACAGCGGAAGTGGTTATGTCGTGGCTAGTGGGGAAAGTGGGGCACATTGCCTCGATTTCTGCCCCAGAAATCTGCCACGTGCTCTCTTTCCTCTACACAGCGGTTCACGCGGACGCCGTTGGAACTGGAGAACGATGGTTGTAGATCCCGTGAGGCTGATATACTTGTGCTATGAAAAGCAAGTGAGCTAGGGTAAAGGAACCAGATCCCCTTTTCACCACGCCCGCTCCTTCACACCTCGTCCCTCCCACTTTCACTCCGTGTGCCAAAGCACTCAAGAGGATGGGAAAGGATACTACGATGAAGCTGGAGAAGGCGAAGAAGACGAGGAAATGCTCGAGCGCTGGCCCGCTGACAAGTCGAGCCTTAGGGGATTGGATCCCGTCCCGGATAACACGAAAGCGATTTCTGGAGTTGGAGGCTGAAGGGCTGACGACGAACTGCTGGAGGCTGCCAGAGGCGGAGGATCGCGTCCTCCTCGTCACCCACAATGAGAGAGGTTTCTCCATGCCGCCCCACCTTTTTTTTCGTGCTTTCCTAGTTTTCTTTGGGGCGCACCTCCACCCACCTTCCCTCGAATGCCAATGTCTATCTATCTGCTTTTGTCTCACTCTTTGAGAATTTTATTGGCTGTCACCCCCACTAGGGGTTGTTCAAGCACATATTCACCTGTGGTCGATGATCGAGGAGGACTCGTCGGCCGAGGGGGAACACATGTTACCCAGCAATGCGAGGGGCTGGGTATATAGCTCAGGGGGCAGAGCGCCTTCCCCAAGATGTGTTTCCCCGATTCTGTCAAGGGGTGTCAAGATAGTTGGTTCTAATGTCGGGATGTGCCAAGAGTTGGCTCTCAGTCGAGCCTCCCGCCGTACTTGGGAGAGAGGGTAGGAGCTCTGGTGTCCCTCACAGTGGCGAAAGAAGAGAAGGTGCAGGTGGGGATCCTGGCCGAGGCCTTAGTGGGCATCGCGAGGTCAGGCCTGAACGATATGGATCTGCAGAAGGTCTTCCTCTGAAAGAGAGTCCAGCCGCTGCAGGAGAGGGCGCACAGGATGTAGATGCATGAGGGTCCGGGTGATCCCATCTTAGTACATCCAAGGGAGCTGACTGAGAAGGCCGTGGAGGAGTAGATCAAGGCCATAACTTCCGCTCATGATAACCCACATGAATCTAGGAGAGTGCCTCCCCACAATAAGGACAATCCACCAGTCGAGGTAACCTTAAGTTTGATCAGTCAAATCAGTATGGTGATACTTTCCACACACTTGGATCTTGATCTTGCGATTTCTTTTTCTTCAGCATAGCTTCCATTAGATGGTCTCTCAGGTGTCGATAGTCGACCATTTCCCCGGCAATGTGGTGAGTGACACCAAGCACTAACACACCAAGGAGGAGGAGGAGGAGAGTGATGAAGACGAGGAGAGCGACACCAAGGAGGGCGAGGAGGCTAAATCTTCTCCATCTAGGAATGTCACAAGGGAACACGCCACCAAGGCACATCAAAATCCGAGTGCTCAAGCGTGTGGTGCTCGGGCACCAAGTGGTCCAAAACCGGCTGCTCCGACTGCCACCATGCACAACACGAAGTGCGGGCAGGCTGAGTCTAAGAAGTCCGCTGAGAAGCAGCCCAAGCGTCCCAAACACATTTCCACCAAGCCTCATAAGGCCATCCTGCCGAAGGTCAAGGTGATCATCCCAGTGGCTTTGATGTCAGTAGCGGAGACCAAGTCCTTTCATTATGAAAACTTGTCTCTATTAATGACCGAGTGATCTCATGACTGCAGCAATGAGATGTCGACGACCATGCCGGACCCGAATGCCCATGGGAATGTCCATACTGAAGCTGACACCGTGGACGTTGCCACTTCAAAAGATCCGATTGGTTTGTTCTATGAATCTTGTCCGAGTGGTTGGCTGCTACTTCTTGAGCTTGTGTTGGTTTTTCCCTTGAAAAGGAAAGGGTGATGCAACACAGTAGAGATAAGTATTTACCTCAGTTAAGAACCAAGGTATCAATCCAGTATGAGAAAACGTGCAAATCACCAATAGATGTACCTGCACACACAATCAAACACTTGCACCCAACACGATAAAGGGGTTGTCAATCCCTTCACGATTACTTGCAAAGGTACAATCTGATAGAGATAGATAAAACTAAACAAAAGATAAAATATTTTTGGGTTTTTTGGTTTATAGATCTGAAAATAAAAGATTGAAAAATAGTAGATTGGAAACTAATATGATGGAAAATAGACCCGTGGGCCATAGGTTTCACTGGAGGCTTCTCTCTTGAAGGCAAATAATATGGTGGGTGAAAAAATTATCGTGGAGCAATTGATTTAAAAATGCAAAGTTATGACGATATCCAAGGCAATGATTATGCATATAGGCATCACGTCCGTGTCAAGTAGACCGACTCCTGCTTGCATCTATTACTATTACTCCACACATCGACCGCTATCTAGCATGCATCTAGAGTATTAAGTTCATAAAGAACGGAGTAACGCCTTAAGTAAGATGACATGATGTAGAGGAATAAAATCATGCAATATGATGAAAACCCCATCTTTTTATCCTCGATTACGTGTCTCGCTACCCCTACTTTGTCACTGGGTGAAATCATGCAAGGTTGAACCCAAAGCTAAGCACCTCTCCCATTGCAAGAAAAGCCAATCTAGTTGGCCAAACCAAACCGATAGTTCGAAGAGAAATACAAAGATATCAAATCATGCACATAAGAATTGTTAGAAGATTCAAATAATATTCATAGATAAGCTGATCATAAATCCACAATTCATTGGATCTCGAACAACACGCCGCAAAAGAATATTACATCGGATAGATCTCCAAGAACATCAAGGAGAACATAGTATTGAGAATCAAAGCGAGAGAAGAAGCCATCTAGCTACTAGATATTCACCCGTAGGTCTGAGGTAAACTACTCATGCTTCATCGGAAGGGCAATAGAGTTGATATAGATGCCCTCCATGATCGAATCCCCCTCCGGCATGATGCCGAAAAAGGTCCCAAGATGGGATCTCATGGGAACAAAAGGTTGCGGCGGTGGAAAAGTGTTTTCGTGGATGCTTATGAGGGTTTTGGAATATATGTGAATATATAGGGTGAAGATCTAGGTCAGAAGGTCACCGAGGGGCCCACAAGGTAGGGCGCGCCCTCCAACCTTGCTGCCGCCTCATGGATCTTCTGACTTGCACTCCAAGTCCCTTGTGTGTCTTTTGGTCCAAGAAAAATCATCGTGATGTTTTGTTTCATTTGGACTCCGTTTAGTATTCCTTTTCCGTGAAGCTCAAAAACAAGAAAAAAACAGAAACTGGCACTTGGCTCTAGGTTAATAAGTTAGTCTCAAAAATAATATGAAATAGCATATTAATGCATATAAAACATCAAAAACAGATAATATAATAGCATGGAACAATAAAAAATTATAGATACATTGGAGACGTATCAAGCACCCCCAAGCTTAATTCCTGCTTGTCCTCGAGTAGGTAAATGATAAAAACAGAATTTTTGATGTGGAATGCTACCTAACATATTTATCCATGTAATTCTTCTTTATTGTGGCATGAATATTCAGATCCATAAGATTCAAAACAAAACTTTAATATTGACATAAAAACAATAATACTTCAAGCATACTAATAAAGCAATCATGTCTTCTCAAAATAACATGGCCAAATAAAGCTATCCCTACAAAATCATATAGTCTGGCTATGCTCCATCTTCATCACACAAAATATTCAAATCATGCACAACCCCGATGACGAGCCAAGCAATTTTTTCATACTTGATGTTCTCAAACCTTTTCAACTTTCACGCTATACATGAGTGTGAGCCATGGACATAGCACTATAGGTGGAATAGAATATGATGGTTGTGGAGAGGACAAAAAGAAGGAGATAGTAGTCTCACATCAACTAGGTGTATCAACGGGCTATGGGATGCCCATCAATAGATATCAATGTGAGTGAGCAGGGATTGCCATGCAACGGATGCACTAGAGCTAAAGTTTATGAAAGCTCAAAAAGAAACTAAGTGGGTGTGCATCCGCTTACTCATGAAGACCTAGGGTAATTTGAGGAAGCCCATCATTGGAATATACAAGGCAAGTTATATAATGAAAATTCCCACTAGTATATGAAAGTGACAACATAGGAGACTCCCTATAATGAAGATCATGGTGCTACTTTGAAGCACAAGTGTGGAAAAAGGATAGTAACATCGCCCCTTATCTCTTTTTCTCTTTTTTTGGTGGGCTTCTTTGGCCTCTTTTATTTTTGGTAAAGTCCAGAGACTCATCCTGACTTGTGGGTTGAATCATAGCTTCCATCGTCCTTTCCTCACATGGGACAATGATCTAATAATGATGATCATCACACTTTTATTTACTTAGAACTCAAGAATTACAACTCGATACTTAGAACAAAATATGACTATATGAATGCCTCCGGCGGTGTACCGGGATGTGCAATGACTCAAGAGAGACATGTGTAAAAAAGATGAATGGTGGCTTTGCCACAAATAAGATGTCAACTACATGATCATGCAAAGCAATATGATAATGATTAAGTGTGTCATAATAAACGGAATGGTGGAAGTTGCATGCCAATATATCTCGGAATGGCTATGGAAATGCCATAATAGGTAGGTATGATGGTTGTTTTGAGGAAGGTATATGGTGGGTGTATGGTACCGACAAAAGTTGTGCGGTACTAGAGAGGCTAGCAATGGTGGAAGGGTGCGAGTGGATATAATCCATGGACTAAACATTATACTTATTGCAAAAGTCTATTAGTCATCGAAACAAAGTACTATGCACATGCTCCTAGGGGGATAGATTGGTAGGAAAATACTACCGCTCATCCCCAACTGCCACTCATAAGGAAGACAATCAATAAATAAAACATGCTCCAACTTCGTTACATAACGGTTCACCATACGTGCATGCTACGGGAATCACAAACTTCAACACAAGTATTTCTACAATCCACAATTACTCACTAGCATGACTCTAATATCACCATCTTTATATCTCAAAACAATCATAAGGAATCAAACTTCTCATAGTATTCAATGCACTTTATACAAAAGTTTTTATTATATCCCTCTTGGATGCCTATCATATTAGGACTAAATTCACAACCAAAGCAAATTACCATGCTGTTTAGAAAGACTCTCAAAATAACATAAGTGAAGCATGAGAGTTCAAAAATTTCTATAAAACAAAGCCACCGCCGTGCTCGAAAAATATATAAGTGAAGCACTAGAGCAAAATTGCCTAGCTCAAAAGATATAAGTGAACCACATAGAGTATTCTAATAAATCAAGATACATGCGTGTCCCTCTCAAAAGGTGTGTATAGTAAGGATGATTGTGGCAAACTAAAAAGCAAAGACTCATATCATACAAGACACTCCAAGCAAAACACATATCATGTGGTGAATAAAAATATAGCCTCAAGTAAATTTACCGATAGACGAAGACGAGAGAGGGGATGCCTTCCAGAGCATCCCAAAGCTTAGGCTCTTGGTTGTCCTTGAATATTACCCTGGGGTGCCTTGGGCATCCCCAAGCTTAGGCTCTTGCCACTCCTTATTCCATAGTCCATCAAATCTTTACCCAACCTTGAAAACTTCACAACACAAAACTCAACAGAAAATCTCATGAGATCCGTTAGTATAAGAAATTAAATCATCACTTTTGGTACTGTTGTGAACTATGACACCCGGGCTCAGAGCGACCGGTTTACCTTGCATTGCCGACCCAGAGATCATGCCTTCTGGCAATACACAACATCTTGGTACAGAAATCACCGCTTTATTGAAACTAGCGGAAGCATAGTGTGACGTTACATCAAGTAGCGAGGCCAAGCGGCACACTCGGTGCGGCTGAACAATATGTACATTATTTAGTGAACATAAAGGGGCCTCGAGCACGACATCTACACGGCAGCGGAACGACGACGTAGCAGGACTCCATAGCACAGGGACACCGATGTGGACACGGTCTAGACACGGCAGCACTCCGATCCAGTTAGACTTTCCTGAAATCTGGCATAACACGCCAGGTGAGTACATTGAATGTACTTGCAAGCTCACAACAATAAAAACCATAACGACAAACAATATCATGATAGTTAAGCAAGTTCAATGCAAATATCAACATGCTACTCATGCAGTGACCAAACTTGTGCATTGACTCACTCAGACTCTCTTACCAACAGGTTGCCTCGCAACCGAACAGTGATCACAACGGATCACGAATGGAACCACACTTGGTTCAATAGGTTACTACGCAACCAAACAGTGATCACTCCCGGATCACAAGTAATACCACAACAGTCAGTCTCACTGACATCATCATGATTCAACCAGTGCAATGCAAATAACTTAGTGTTCAAGATTTATTTAGGAAAGTTGATCCATGGTGTGACTTACTTACGAACTGGGCCCTTATCCACGGGCGCGGCTATCGATATATTAATACACTCTGTAGAGGTAGCACACTTTACCCACACCATGGAACCCATGGCCTCATACTCCCATTCGGGTGGACCAACGACATTCCAACAGAACTCTCCCATTGCCATGACACTCTTACGGCCACTCCGACCAACTCTCCACTGGGATCAGTCATGGGTGACCGAGCCTACCAAAGGCAAAACAACCACCATCATGGCAAATAAATAGCCCCAAACAGGGACAAGGTACCAGAACAACAACAGGTCCACAAGGTTATGTCTGCTTACCAGGCCAGGGTAACGCGCGCCCATAACCTTCCCTTGTTGGAGGCACTGACAAGAGGCATGACAGCAGAACGACTAACGGCCTGCACATACTAAGGAAAATGTGGTTGCACTTGTCAGCCCGATTCAGTGGCACCATGACCCAACCAACTATATGTTCAAGTTCAATTATCATCAGGTTTAACTTGAAAATAAAATGCTCGAGTCACTATATGCCATGCATATGCAACCATATATCATTCATCAGATAACACTTAGAAATAACAGATCAACCTTATTCAAAGTTCTACTTGCACAAACTCAACTTTCAACATTTCTGGTCCTTTCTTACTAGTTACTTCTACTCATCACTTTAGTTGGCATTTATCAAATAAAACTCATTATGCATATAGTTAAAATAATACTGATGGTCCTATTAACATAGCCATGACAAACCTACTTAGATCAACTACTCAAGCTATATCTCACTAGTTCAAGCATTCATTTCTGTTAACTAAGCAATTTTGATCATGACAAACTAAATAACACAAGCATTATTTATTTTTAATACTATATGCAATGAATATCATATAAATTAAAGTAGAAAATCATGGATATTGCAAATACACCATGACAATGTTGTTGTGGCTTGCCTTAGTGCAGAGGAGCTTCACACTCCTCCTAGATGCCTTCAAGACAAGCTTCACCTTCTAAAAATAAATCAAATGACAAATAGAAAATATCAAGAACACTTCTGAAAATTACCAGAAATTCTAGGCAGCAAGGAAAAATCCCATCTTGGGGCTACCGCTAGGATTTTCCAGTAAGAACAGAATGCAAAAAGAATCAACTCATTTGGACTTATAGAATAAAAGTTACAACTAGTCAAAGTTCTGGTCAAATTTGAACTAAATTTGAATTAAAAGGAAAAACCAGGGGGTGACGTCGAAGGCGTAAACTGCCAGGGTGCCACCACTCATACCGCTTCGGGCGTGACCTGAGTGGCTGACAGCGGGCCCCAGCTGTCAATCTGGAGGGGGGGGGGAGAGAGAAACAGAGGCGGGCGGCGCGGCGACGGCGATTTCTCCAGCGATGAGTGCCCAGCGACGAGATCTAGAGGGATAGGATTGAAGAGGACATCGAGGCACACCTGCCTGTGCTCGTAGCGTGGCTAGGGGTGGCCGGACGGGATCAGAAAGGAGCTCTCCAGCGGTAGCAGTGGGCGGAGCTCATCAGAGATGGTGGTTCCGGCGACGCAGGGCCAGTCCAGCAGATCCAACAGCACCAACACGCACCAGTATACCACCACGAACACGTCGGAGTGGTCAGCTGAGCTCGAGTGGCTCTGGAGAGGGAGAGGCAGAGGATGGGAATCATCGTCGAGCTCGGGGAGGGGGCGGTGGCCAGAGGCCTGCCTGGCCGGGCTGCAGCTTCCTACGGAGGTGTGGAGGTGTGCTGAGTGTGTGTGAGGAGAGAAACGAGCTCGGGGAAGCTCTATTAATAGGTGAGGCCGAGGTGGGGATTGAGAGCTCGCCGGAGCTCTCTAGAGCATCGCCCGGCAATGAATGGCGTCAGTGAGGGGGGAGGAGACGCCGAAGAACACGCGGGGCTATAGACGAGCTGCGACAAGCACAAGAGCGTGGTACGCGACGAGCACGGGGGCACAAGCGCACTGTTGCCTTGGCCGCGCCGTGCCCTCGCTCGCTGCGGCAAGCTTCGGCATCGGCGAGCGCTAGGGTGGAGTTATGGAGGTTCAAACGAAGATGGTGGCACGGTTTGGCAAGGTGTAGCAGCTTGGGCAGCGAGCACGTGCAAAACAGAGGAGCTGGCGCACCGCAGAGCGCATCGGACGCATGCCAACCCCCCTGGATGAACGTGGTCACCGCGTGAACTTTGGCATCAGGCTGAGCTAAGCGCAAACACCATGTCTGGCAGTTAGTCCTTAGTGGTTTTGGTCGTCTTGCTAGGTTGGCTGGATCACAGGTGCACTGTGGGAGTGGCTATCTTCCTAGCAAGTTTCTGGACAGAAACTTGTGAGCTTTACTGAAAAAAATCTAGTGAGAGTTAAGGGCTGTGCTTTGGGGTTTAGCAATCTCTTAGGAGGGTAGTCAAGCTCAGAAAAGGTCAGCCCCAAAAGATCAAGCAAAAATATACTTGCTATGCAAAATGATCATTCTGTCTAGAATAGAAATGATTTTTTGTAGCAAAAATATCACAAAAAGTTATGCAATATTTTTGCTCAGGAAGGTGCCCTAGGGTTCAAAGAATATTTGTGTATTTATTCAGGATTTTTGGAGCAAGAAATCTAGGGGTTGCTTTGGAGAATACTTCTCTGAAGTGATTTTCAGGGAAGAAAATGAATATTTTTATTTTATGAAAAATATTACTAGGGCTTTTATTGGAGTTTTTCAGAGAAGAAAAGGTGAGTTATAGGTGGATGGGTCACTTGGGTGAAAATCAAGGGCAGGCCCAAGTGTTCAAGTCCATTTGAATTGATTCAAAACTCCAAATCCAAAGCAAATGCAACTGAAAGTCCAGAAAAAGAGAGAAGGAAAAATCCAGGCTGTCACAAACCTCCCCCACTTAATATGAATATCGTCCTCGAGATTCGGTTGCTTGAGAAAACAATTCCGGGTAGGTTGTCCCTAAAAATTCCCCTCTTTCCCAGGTTGCTTCTTCCTCGGTGTGATGCTCCCACTGGACCTTATAAAATTTAATCGCTTTGCTGCGTGTGACCCTTTCTGCCTCATCCAAGATTCTGAATGGTTTCTCCTCATAAGTCAAATCTTTGGCAAGCTCAATTTCTGACATATTAGTCCTCTTCTCGAGTGGTGAAATACACCTTCTCAGCTATGATACATGGAACATGTTGTGTACTTCTGACAATTCTGGTGGCAATTCCAACTGATAAGCAACTGTGCCAACTCGTGTCATGACCAGGAACAGACCAATATATCTTGGTGCCAATTTGCCTCGGGTCTGAAATCTCTTAACTCCCTTCATGGGTGTGACTCGGAGATACACGTGTTCACCGGGTTCAGAACTGACTTGCCGATGTTTGGCATCATAAATAAAATAAATAATAAAAGAGTGCAGCAAGGTATTCTTGGTTTTTTGGAATAATAGATCTGAAATAAGGAAATAAAAATAGATCTCAAAGCAAATATGATAAAGAATAGACCCGGGGGCCGTAGATTTCACTAGTGGCTTCTCTCAAGAAATAGCAAGTGGTGGGTAAACAAATTACTACTGGGCAATTGATAGAAGATTGAATAATTATGACGATATCCAAGGAAATGATCAATATATAGGCATCACGTCCAAGATTAGTAGACCGACTCATGTCTGCATCTACTACTATTACTCCACACATCAACCGCTATCCAGCATGCATCTAGGAGAAATGGAGTAATGCAATGTGAACGATGACATGATGTAGACGAGATATTTCATGTAGGAATAGCCCCCACCTTGTTATCCTTAATAGCAACGATACATGCGTGTCTTACTGTCCCTTTTGTCACTAGGAAAGAACACCACACGATCGAACCCATCACAAAGCACCTCTTCCCATGGCAAGAAAAATCGATCTAGTTGGCCTAACTAGACCAAAGATTCGAAGAAGAAATACGAGGCTATAAATAATCATGCATATAATAGATCAAAGAAGACTCAAATAATATTCATGGATATATATCTGATCATAAACTCAATGTTCATGGGATCCCAACAAACACACCGCAAAAAGATTTACATGAAATAGATTTCCGAGAGACCATTGTATTGAGAATCAAAATAGAGAGAGAAAGCCATCTAGCTACTGCCTACGGACCCGTAGGTCTATGGTGAACTACTCACACATCGTCGGTGAGGCACTAATGAGGATGATGGACCCCTCCATGATGGTGTCTAGATTGGATCTCGTGGTTCTGGAACTTGTGGTGGCTGGAGTTGTGTTTCGTCGACTCCCCTAGGGTTTCTGGAATATTTGGGGATTTATAGGGCAAAGAGGCGGTGCGGGAGGTCACTGAGAGGGGCACAACCCCCTTGGGCGCGCCTGGGCCTCCTGGCGTACCGTGGTGGGTTGTGCCCACCTCAGGCCTCCCCTCTGGTACTTCTTTGGCCCAATAGGAGTCTTCTGGTCTAGAAAAATTCTCCAAAAAGTTTTGCTGTGTTAGGACTCCGTTTGGTACTGATATTCTGCGAGTAAAAAACAAGCAAAAAACAACAACTGGCACTAGGCACTATGTCAATAGGTTAGTCCCAAAAAATGATATAAAGTTGTTATAAAATGATTGTAAAACATCCAAGAATGATAATATAACAGCATGGCACAATCAAAAATTATAGATATGTTGGAGACATATCAGCATCCCCAAGCTTAGTTCCTGCTCGTCCTCAAGTAGGTAAATGATAAAAACAGAATTTTTGATGTGGAATCCTGCCTAACATGTTCATGACATATTCTTTATTTTGTAGCATGGACATTTGAGATTTTATATGGTTCAAAGCAATAGTCTAGTTTTGACAAGATTTCAATACTCAAGCATATCAACAAGCAACCATGTCTTTCAAAATATCAACACTAAAGAAAGTTATCCCTAGCCCATCATGCTCAATCATTGATCCATTCATGAAACACACTCGCATATTAGCTACATCCAATTCTCAAGTATGATCATAGTGCCCCTTAGTTGGTGACTTATAAGAGAATATGGAGACTCAAATAAAAATAAAAACTGCCTAAAGTAAATAGATAGGCCCTTCACAGAGGGAAGTAGGGATTTGTAGAGGTGCCAGAGCTCAAAGCAAAAAAGGTTGAGAGATAATTTTTTGAGAGGCATACTTTTCCCGTCAACGAAAACAATCGAGTATTTACCAACACTTTCCATGCTAGATATATCATAGGCGGTTCCCAAACATAAAATAAAGTTTATTCCTTTTTCCACCATTCTTTCACAATCCATGGCTAGCCGTATCCAGGGGTGCCTTCCATACCAAGACTTTCCAAGGAATTTATTATTTGAGAACATAAAGTAAATTTCTTTTTCATTTCGGGGCATCCCTATTACCGTCGTACTCTCATGCAATGACAAGTGAATAAACACTCATCTTGAGAATAACACATCTAGCATGGAAAATATTGGCCACCCCCTGCTGCTTCATGAGCAGTACGGGCACACAAAAAGGAAATTCATTTTGAAAATTAGAGATGGCACATACAAATTTGCTTAGAATGGCACGAAAATACCACATATAGGTAGGTATGGTGGACTCATATGGCAAAAGTGGTTTAAGGATTTTGGATGCGCAAGTAGTAATCCCACTTTGTACAAGTGGAGGCTAGCAAATAGATTGAGAAGCAACCAGCCAAGAAACGAAAAATCACATAAGCGAGCATTGAGCATAACTAACATCGAGTAATGGACCATAAGTAGGATGTAATTTCATTGCATAACTATTGACTTTGGTGCTAGGGAATCACAAACCTTAACACCAATATTCATACTAAAGCATAATTACTCACCAACATGACTCACATATCACTATCATCATATCTCAAAACTATTACAAAGAATCAAGTTTATTTTGTCCAATGATCTTCATGAAAGTTTATATTATATCACTTGAATATCTATCACTTTGGGACTAATTTCATATGTTGCTTTCGATAAGCTCAAACAAATTAAGTGAAGAACATGAGCATAAAAAATTTCGTCTCTCAAAATAATTTAAGTGAAGCATGAGAGAATTTCTTCTAAATTTACTAACTCTCAAATAAATGTAAGTGAAGCATGAGAGCATTTCTTCAAAAATATTGAAGCACACCGTGCTAAAAAATATGTAAGTGAAGCACTAGAGCAATTCCATAGCTCAAAAAGTTTAAGTGAAGCATCAAGAGCAATTCTACCAAATCATAGCATAATTTTGGCTCTCTGAAATAGGTGAGTTCAGCAAGGATAGATGACACAACTAAAAAGGAAAACAAGCAAATACTCATATAATACAAGACGCTCCAAGAAAAACTCATGATATGTGACGAATAAAAATATAGCTCCAAGTAAAATACCGATGGTCGTTAGAAGAAAGAGGGGATGCCTTCCGGGGCATCCCCAAGCTTAGTTGCTTTTTTCTCCTTGAATAATAACTTGGGGTGCCATGGGGCATCCCCAATCTTATGCTATTTTCACTCCTTATTCCTTCATACATCGTGACCTCACCCAAAACTTGAAAACTTCAATCACACAAAACTCAACAAAACCTTCGTGAGATCCGTTAGTATAACAAAGCAAATCATCACTCTAAGTACTGTTGCAAACCCATTCATATTTTATTTTTGCATTATACCTACTGTATTCTAACTAAACCATGGCTTATACCCCCCGATACAATCCATAGATTCATCAAAATAAGCACAAAATGCAAAGAAAATATAATCTGTTAAAAACAGAACAATCTGTAGTAATCTGGAAACTTCCTGTACTTATGTAACTCCAAAAATTCTAAAAAATTAGGACAAACTAGGCAATTTGTATGTCAATGTTGTGTAAAAAATTCAGAATTTTGTCGCGCTTCTGTGATTTTAAACAATTCTGCTACTTGACACAAAAGTTTTTGTCACCCAACATGATCCCAAAGGCTTTACTTGGCACAAACACTAACTAAAACATAAAAACAATCATAACGGTAGCATAATTGTGCAAACACTCAATAACAGAAAGAAAAAGGAAAAAAATAAGATGTATTCGTTGGGTTGCCTCCCAACAAGCGTTATCCTTTCATGCCCCTAGCTAGGAATAATGCATAGATTCAAGTATTGTCATCTTTAGCTTTAGATCCATAGGATACCCTCGTGATTGATTCATATGGTGGCCTAATTCTAGTTCTAGGGAAGTGTTCCATCCCCTTTCTAACTGGAAATTGAAATTTAATATTGCCTTCTATCATATCAATCACGTCATCTATAGTGCGTAAAAACGGTCTACCAAGTATAATTGGACAACGGATTGCGATCAATATCAAGAACGATAAAATCTATTGGCACATAATTCCTATTTGGAAGAATAAAAACATAATTAATTCTTCCCATAGGCTTTTTAATAGTAGAATCTGCCAAATGCAAATTCGAAGAACATTCTTCAATATCGGTAAGACCAAACACATCACATAAAGATTTCTGAATTGTGGAAACACTAGCACCCAAATCACATAAAGCAAAACAATCATAATTTTAAATCTTGACTTTGATAGTAGGTTCCCATTCATCATGTAATTTTCTAGGAATTGAAATATCTAATTCCCACTTTTCTTCTAAAGCTTTCATCATGGCATCTACGATATGTTTGGTAAAAGCTTTATTTTGTTCATAAGCATGGGGTGAATTTATCATGGATTGCAACAAAGAAATACAATCAATTAAAGAGAAATTACCATAATTAAAGTCTTTGTAAGCCAAAATACTGGGCACATCACTCGTTAAAGTTTTGACCTCTCCAAACCCAGTTTATCGATTTTCTCATCAAGATTTTCATCCTCCAAATTATCCGGACGCCTTGTAGCTAAAGTTGACTCTTCTTCAGTCCCTTTATAATCAATTTTAATTTTACTAAACAAGGAATCAATAGAAGAAACACCAACCATTTTAAGATCTTCATCATTTTTATCTTCCAAAGGGATTTGTTTGGCGGCCATCTGATTTACCAGTGTAGCTTGTGCATCGAATATTTTTCCTAGCAAATTTTCAGCAAAAGCATACTTAGATTGGAGATTACAAACTTCTCTACTAATATCATCAAGTTGTTTTGTTATAGCATCTAACACAATATAGTGTTCTTTAAGTTCCTAAGTAAAATACTTATTGTGCTCAAATTGTGTAGTCAAACATTCCTTGGTACTTTTTTCAATCTCAAGGAAAATATTGCGGTAAAGAACATCATTGTACTTCCTTTCAGACATCATGACTACGCAAACAGGATTGCAAACAAAAACAGATCTGACAATAAAACGACGAACAAAAAAGAGGGCAAATAAAACGGCAATTTTTTTCAAGTGGGGGAGATGAAATCGAGAGGCACATGGAAAATAATGTAAATTGCAAGGAGATGAGATTTGTGTTTAGGAAGCTGATAGATGTTGATGATGTATCGCCGGCAATGGGGCAAGAAATTCCTTTTGATGTCGCTTGAACTACGTTGGTATTTCCCCAAAGTGGAAGGGATGATGCAGTACAACTATGGTAGGTATTTCCCTCAGTTATGAAACCAAGTTATCAATCGAGTAGGAGAACCAAGCAACACTATGTAAACAGTACCTGCACTCAAAGAACAAATACTTGCAACCCTACGCGTATAAGGGGTTGTCAATCTCTACTCGGGTAATGGCGCCAGAGATTGTCAAGTTGACGGGATAAATTTTGTGGTAGATTGGATAAATTGGTCTCGATAAAACATGAAATAAAATAAATAATAAAAAAGCGCGGCAAGGTAAAAGCAAATATGATAAAGAATAGACCCGGAGGTCGTAGATTTCACTAGTGGCTTCTCTCAAGAAATAGCACACGGTGGGTAAACAAATTACTATTGGGCAATTGATACAAGATCCAATAATTATGATGATATCCAAGGCAATGATCAATACATAGGCATCACATCCAAGATTAGTAGACTGACTCCTGCCTGCAGCTACCACTATTACTCCACATATCGACCGCTATCCAGCATGCATCTAATGTATTAAGGTCATGGAGAAATGGAGTAATGCAATAAGAACGATGACATGATGTAGACGAGATATATTCATGTAGGAATAGCTCCCATCTTGTTATCCTTAATAGCAATGATACATGCATGTCTTGCTAGCCCTTCTGCTCTTGGTAAAGAACACCGCATGATCGAACCCATCACAAAGCACCTCTTCCCATGGCAAGAAAAATCGATCTAGTTGGCCTAACTAAACCAAAGATTTGAAGAAGAAATACAAGGCTATAAATAATCATGCATATAAGATATCAAAGAAGACTCAAATAATATTCGTGGATATAGATTTTATCATAAGCTCAAAGTTCATCGGATCCCAACAAACACACGAGAAAAAGAGTTACATCAAATAGATCTCAAAGAGACCATTGTATTGAGAATAAAAAGAGAGAGAAAGGAAGTCATCTAGCTAATGCCTATGGAGCCGTAGGTCTATGATGAACTACTCACGCATCATCGGAGAGGCACCAATGAGGATGATGAATGCCTCCATGATGGTGTCTAGATTGGATCTCGTGGTTCTGGAACTAGCGGCGGCTGGAATTGTGTTTCGTCGACTCCCCTAGGATTTCTAGAATATTAGGGGGTTTATAGGGCGAAGAGGCAGGCGGGAGGTCACCGAGGGGGGCACAACCCCCATGTGCGCTCCTGGGCCTCCTGGCGCGCCCTGGCGGGTTGTGCCCTCCTCGGGCCACCCCATCTGGTACTTCTTTGGCCCACTGGGTGTCTTCTGGTCCAGAAAAATTCTCCAAAAAGTTTTGTTGCGTTTGGACTCTGTTTGGTACTGATATTCTGTGAAGTAAAAAGCAAGCAAAAAACAACAACTGGCACTGGGCACTATGTCAATAAGCTAGTCCTAGAAAATGATATAAAGTTGCTATAAAATGATTGTAAAACATCCAAGAATGATAATATAACAACATGGAACAATAATAAATTATAGATATGTTGGACACGTATCAACGGGCCCTGGAGGCAAGGACACCAAGTTGGCGGGTGCCTGGGCAAACGCGAATGCAAAGACGAAGGCAGCCGAGGACTCGGTGAAGTCAATCGGCAAGCTCAAAGAAGAGAATAAGGCCCTAAAGGCCGCTGCTGAGGTGGCGAAAGTTGAAATCTCCAAGCTCAAGAAGCACTATGCCAAGTGGGAGATAAAGTGCAATACCCAGGTGAGTGCCTTTGAGGAGAAGAAGACGTTGAACGACAAGGTTGCCGAGCTCCTAAAGAAGAAGACAGAACTCGAACAGTACATTGAAGATTTCGGTGAGGAGATGAGTAAGGATCTCAAAGGTATGGTCTTTAGCCGAGTGGATCCTACTTACTTCTGAATATCTGTGAGTGTTGGTCCCTTTGTTATTTCTGCCAACAAAGTTCTGCTTCAATGTTGAGCTGGAGACCGAGAGTATCGAGAAGGACCTGGACCCCTCAAGGCAGCTCCTCAGGGACAGCGCCGCTATGGCCATCCTTCAACTGGATGATCTCCTTGACAATGCCTTGGGGTATATTACCCACCAGAAGTTTCCAATGGTGAAGATAGACAAGGAGTTGCTGTCAGGCAAGAAGCTTCACAGTGACATGGAGTCCCTGATGGACCGACTGAACGCCATCCCCAGCCAAGTGCAGTCCTGGGAAAGGTCTGTGGCCCGCAGTGGAGCCGACATGGCACTGTTACTCATTCGCATCCACTACAAGGATGTGGATGACGCGAGGCTGAAATCCCTCAAGGTCGTCAACAAGAAGAAACTCAAGTTTGAGGACTTCATGGAGATGTTTATTGAAGTCGCCACTCTGATTGTAGATGACATCGATTTGGACACGTTTGTCCACCTGGCAGTCCTTTGTCTGATGCATGATCAAAAAACTTTCAATTCTGAATGAATTTGCCTTAGTATGCCGGGTGGTTTATGTAACCGTTCAACTTTATTGAGCTTAGAGCTCAATCACTTGATCTTTTGCTTTGCTAGCTTCAACATATCAAAGTTTTAATCGGATATTTGAATCCTTGTTTGCTGATGTGTTTTTAACTTAGACGAGTTCTGGATCACAGCTAACCCCCCCCCTCAAGTGACGAGGATGCCCTCACTCGAAGAAGTTTTTAACTTAGGTGAATTATGATTCACGACTAAGCCCCCGAGTGAGGAGGATGTCCTCACTCGGAGAAGTATTTAACTTAGGAAAATTCTAGTTCGCGGTTAAGCCCCCGAGTGAGGAGGATGTCCTTACTCAAAGAAGTATTTTACTTAGGCGAATTATGCACTACAAAAAATACACTTCCGTGGTGATACGTGTTTGTCATAGTAGGTCACGTTTTCTCTCATGCATGTGCATCCATGACGATTTTATGACAGAATCAAGATAATCATACATGTGTTGTCATAGAAGTGTTCCATGACAATACAAAAATTCTCATCATGGAAGTGTTCACTTCCATGACGATAAATGACACATCATGGAAGTGCTTTCATCAAGGGTAACCAACACGTGGCATCCACCGCAACAGGTCACCGTTAAGCTATCAGGTTCAGTTTTGGATCCGATAACCCGATAACAGCCCGGACCAATGGGGATTTTCCACGTGTAAAATTCTCATTGGCTGAAGGAAACACGTGTCAGCTCGTCATTGGGTCAGATAGGCGCCTATGATATGTCGACACGAGCGCGGCCCAACACTAGACCATTTAGCTTATAAAGTCTGGCCCGTTTGACTTGGTCAAAAGCTAGCGGGTCGGCCCATGAAAAGCCTACTAACGGTTTGTTCGCATATAGCCCATTATATGGCCCGGTAACTCACGACCCGTTAGGGCCTTCCCGAAATCGGCACAACAACGTGATGTGGGCCGTCGAATATAACATTAGTCCGTTTCACTTTCGGCCCATGTGTGGCCCATGACGTCTTTCGGCCCATATGAGGCCTTTCGTATCTTTGGGCCCTTTAGTGGCCCATGGTGACTCTGGCCCATAATGAACAGTAAATTTCTTTGTACCCATTAACGACCCATGACTCACATGGGCCGTTTCAAGCCTGTGTTAGCTTTCGGCCTACTGACGGACCATGCGTTCTTGGGCTCCTTTCCGGCCCTCGATTACTTCCAGCCCGTTACTGGCCTGTTCCCGTAATGGGCCAAATTCGGCCCGTGGTTAGAATCAGCCCGTTTGTAGCCTGTTAACCCGTTGTGCCGTTTCTAGCCCGTCCTATATTCTGGCCCATTAATGACCCATTATGCCTGTGACAGAATTAATCCTTTGCTGTCTTCCGGCCTGTTAATGGCCCATTATCATGCTGGTCCGATACCAATTGCACCCGTTTATGGCCCATGTGGGCCCATCTGCCGATGACCTAAGGCATACTGATTCTATGGCCCCTTGGAAGCCCATTTATCCGAGGCCCATAGGAGGCCCATGGCTCCTATGCCCTGTAGCAGGCTCAAGGTTACCACGGTCCATATATGGCCCATGGTTGTTGCGGCCACTAGAAAACCAAGGAAAAAGAAGACTAGCAAATGAATAAGCCAGAAATTAACGCTAGGCTATTAAGGTGATTGCACAGATTACATCCATTAGGCATCAAAGTTTGCCAGCAGTGCAAATATAGGGAACACCCTACACTATACAAAAATGGCTTGTTGTTTTCTTAAGCCGATGGCTGCACGTTAAGAACAAATTTTGTATCACAACAAAAGAAATTACAACCATAAAACAAAAGGAAGGTTGGCATAAAAGTTAACAGTCCGGCAGATAAATGCACCACCAGAAGTTCAGAAGCTTAGTTCCTTTGACCTGACTGTTATGTTTTCATGTTGTACTATCCGATGGGTCACCATAACCTTCGCCTTCATTTCTCATAGGTTCCTGAACAACATAGCAAATGTGTGATAGTCTGGTTTCAAAAACCATGCATATCTTGATGACATCAAACAATGGTTGTCCTTGTTTCACAAAGGGTATCTGTTAGGGAATGGACTTGTGTCTGGAGCGCAGATATAACATTGTTTTGGGCTTGCATATCTTGATCATGACACAGTTTGGACCAGATGGCCTTGACAACCAACCCAGTATTACACAGGAACATGCTTTTGGCACTATTAGTGGACATGTACTGACCCACTGCAGAAAAAGGTGACATTGCGGTTATAGTTGCCTCATCACCTTTAGAAGGTGGCGGTTCCACCATTTTTTCCATAGCTTGCTGAAAAGTTGAGTTTTTTACATTAGTAGTACCAAAATAGAATATATTAAGGAGGCAGCAAAACCAAATGAAATAGCTTTGGTCTATATACAGAACTTATTCTGGTGACCCCGTGTAAAATATTAGTTGTATTTTAGTGTAAAGTACATAATAAAACCAGGTTCCAAACATATGACCATGTACAATGGCTAATGTATTGTCTGTTTCTTCACATTGTATTGACAGCTAAGGATAGAGAGACAAATTTTATAATACGGTAAGCATAGTATGACATCATTCATATCACAAAACAACTGAGAACAGACAAACAGGCAATTGTAACATTGTGTGGGCAAGTCCAGCACGGAACTAGATTACAGATCAAGACCAAAGGAACATCACTCCTCTCTTTTAAACCTTGTAAGGTGCAATGATACGCTAAGACAATTGTGTATAAAGTTGAAAAAAGTAATAGACATTGGCTACAAACCATGCAGTTCAATGCACAAGTCAGAGTAAGTAGTAGTTAAAAGGCGTGAGGATTAAGGACTTACAACAACGGCTTTGACTGTTGTAGTCATGCCCTTCATCTTGCTGGTGTGATAGTCCTTGAATGTTTCCACATCATTTGGTTTAGGTACTTTTTGGTCCTTGCAGGATTTCCTCTGGATTTGGAACAAGTCAATATAGATATGATAATATGGCACAACAAAAAGAGTGAAACAACAACCAAATAGAAGAGCCTCGCAGTGTGCAATATAGCTACGAGATCCTGTCGTCTGTTGGAATTTCACTTTCGTACGGTTGGCCTTGTTCTTTGAAAAGTTCACCTACAAGAAGATAGATTTGTGAGGCACATGCGTAAATAGGAGTTCAACATGTGATCTGATCACATATATATAACGTACTTGATACGTTGGACTAGACCAATGTTTAATGAGGCCTCTTCAGTCTTCACCCAATATATTTTCCACTGCAGATGTTTGGGCAAGTTCATTGTTAGCCTTGCCTTCAAAGTGAGTTTTCCTAAAGTTATACTGATAGTGTCGCAGAGCAGACTTGAAAACATGGGTGCAAGTGATACATCTCTGTCATATCTATAATTTTTGATTGTTCCATGCCAATATTATTCAACTTTCATATACTTTTGGCAACTTTTTATACTATTTTTGGGACTAACATATTGATCCAGTGCCCAGTGCCAGTTCCTGTTTGTTGCATGTTTTATGTTTCGCAGAAACCCCATATCAAACGGAGTCCAAACGGGATAAAAAAGGACGGAGAATATTTTTGGAATATTTATGATTTTTGGGAAGAAAAATCAATCCGAGACGGTGCCCGAGGGGGCCACGAGGCAGGGGGCGCGCCCCAGGGGGGCAGGCGCGCCCCTGACCCTCGTGTGCACCCCGTAAGGCGGTTACTGCTCTTCTTTGGCCGCAAGAAAGCTAACTTTCAGAGAAAAATCTTGGCGAAGGTTTCAATCCAATCAGAGTTAGGGATCTCCGGATATATAAGAAACGGTGAAAGGGCAGAATCTAGGAGCGCAGAAACAGAGAGAGACACAAAGACATATCCAATCTCGGAGGGGCTCTCACCCCTGCCACACCATGGAGACCATAGACCAGAGGGGAAACCCTTCTCCCATCTAGGGAGAAGGTCAGTGAAGAAGAAGAAGAAGGGGGGCTCTCTCCCCCTCGCTTCCGGTGGCGCCGGAACGCCGCCGGGGGCAATCATCATCACCGCGATCTACCCCAACACCTCCATCATCTTCACCAACATCTCCATCACCTTCCTCCATCTATATTCAGCGGTCCATTCTCCCTCAACCCGCTGTACCCTATACTTGAACATGGTGCTTTATGCTTCATATTATTATCCAATGATGTGTTCCCATCCTATGATGTCTGAGTAGATTTTTGTTGTCCTACCGGTGATTGATGAATTGCTATGATTGGTTTAATTTGCTTGTGGTTATGTTGTTGTCCTATGGTGCTCTCCGTGTCGCGCAAGCGTGAGGTATTCCCGCTGTAGGGTGTTGCAATACGTTCATGATTCACTTATAGTGGGTTGCTTGAGTGATAGAAGCATAAACCCGAGTAAGGGGTGTTATGGCGTATGGGATAAAGGGGAGTTGATATGTTAATGCTATGGTTGGGTTTTACCTTAATGATCTTTGGTAGTTGCAGATGTTTTCTAGAGTTCCAATCATAAGTGCATATGATCCAAGAAGAGAAAGTATGTTAGCTTATGCCTCTCCCACATAAAACTTGCTATTGGTCTAGTAAAGTAGTCAATTGCTTAGGGACAATTTCACAACTCCTGCCACCACTTTTCCACACTTGCTATATTTACTTGATTGCTTCTTTATCTAAACAGCCCCTAGTTTATATTTACGTGCTCTTTATTATCTTGCAAACCTATCCAACAACACCTACAAAGTCCTTCTAGTTTCATACTTGTTCTAGGTAAAGCGAACGTTAAGCATGCGTAGAGTTGTATCGGTGGTTGATAGAACTTGAGGGAATATTTGTTCTACCTTTAGCTCCTCGTTGGGTTCGACACTCTTACTTATCGAAGGAGGCTACAATTGATCCCCTATACTTGTGGGTTATCAAGACCTCTTTCTGGCACCGTTGCCGGGGAGTCATAGTGTGGGGTGAATATTCTCGTGTGTGCTTGTTTGCTTTATCACTAATTAAGTAATTTTTATTTGCTATTCTTAGTTGTTTTCTATCTTTAGTTATGGATATGGAACAGGAAATACCAAAAAATTTAGGTGTACTTGCTACTCATGGAGACGGGGAACCTCCTAAAACCCTCGATGCTCATTATGTGAAAGATATTATGTACTACTTTGATAATCCTGAGAAAACCCCATTCAATTATGTTATGGGAGACACGTTGGATCAACGTGAATACTTTAGGGATTAACGCTTGACTCAAAAAGGGAAACTATTATGGGATCAAATTTATATGTTGCATTGGTATGCTCGGCAACTATGCTTGAGATATGATTATACTTGTTGCTCTAGGATGAAGGCTCCACACCTTCCCTTTTCATGCAAAATTAATGATAATGAAACCTTAGCTTCTTATGCTAATGGTATATATGATTACTATGATGTGGAACAAATAGAAGATTTTGTTGCTTTTATGGGTGCTTATGAAATTGAATATGTGTTTAAAGAGTGTGAAAATCTTGATGATGTTGTTACAGACCTGGAAATTTTGCTATACTTAAATATGGTTATGAGAATTATGAATACAATTCCAATATTGATGCATTTATTGAGAAAGTCTCCGCTGTCCAAGAAGAGACTAATATTTTGCAGGAAACTATGGAAGAGGAAATTATTGAAACTGTGAGCTCCTTGGATGAAAAAGATGATGAGGAGAGCGAAGAACAAAAGGAGGAAGAGCGGATTAGCTACTCGTGCCCACCTTCTAATGAGAGTAAATCTTCAACTCATACATTGTTTAATTTCCCTTCGTGCTTACCGAAGGATGATTGCTATGATGATTGTGATGATCCCGTTGATTCTTTTGAAATATCCCTTTTTGATGAACTCGATGCTTGCTATGCTTGTGGCCAAGTTGTCAATATGAATGATGCTTATGGAGATTGAAAGTGCAATCATGCCCTTAATCATATTTTGATGTTGATGACAACATGTATGTTGGGACTAATCATGTTTATCAAGTATATCTCAGGATTATGTCTCAAAGGCCGTGTGTGGATCATGACTAGGGACAAATGCATATAACTCAAGATTGGAGATATAAGACATTAGCCTTGGCTTTGTTTACAGGTTGTTCTTGAGTATAGGGACCCGCACTATTAAGAGGGGTTCGTTGGATCTAGTGAAAGATTTGCTCAAACCCACGAACTCCAGTTTTTCTCTCCGGTTGTACGGTACTCTATGGACGTCCGATCCCTCTCAGCTGTCCGGACGTCCGGCTCTCTACGGTCGTCCGGTGTTTCTCTTACAAAGAGTTATTCATGGATTTCTGAACCTCTCCGGACGTTGATACGTCTCCAACGTATCTACTTCTCCAAACACTTTTGCCCTTGTTTTGGACTCTAACTTGCATGATTTGAATGAAACTAACCCGGATTGACGTTGTTTTCAGCAGAACTGCCATGATGTTGTTTTATGTGTAGAAAACAAAAGTTCTCGGAATGACCTGAAAATCCACGGAGGCAAGTTTCAGAAAATATAAAAAATACTGGCGAAAGAATCAAGACCAGGGGGCCCACACCCTGTCCACGAGGGTGGGGGGTGCGCCCACCCCCTGGGCGCGCCCCCCTGTCTCGTGGGCCCCCTGAGGCTCCGCCGACCTCAACTCCAACTCCATATATTCCGTCTCGCAGAGAAAAAAATCAGAGAGAAAGTTTCATCGCGTTTTACGATATGGAGCCGCCGCCAAGCCCTAATCTCTCTCGGGAGGGCTGATCTGGAGTCCGTTCGGGGCTCCGGAGAGGGGGATTCGTTGCTGTCGTCATCATGAACTATCCTCCATCACCAATTTCATGATGCTCACCGTCGTGCGTGAGTAATTCCATCGTAGGCTTGCTGGACGGTGATGGGTTGGATGAGATTTACCATGTAATCAAGTTAGTTTTGTTAGGGTTTGGTCCCTATTATCCACTATGTTCTGAGATTGATGTTGCTATGACTTTGCTATGCTTAATGCTTGTCACTAGGGCTCGAGTGCCATGATTTTAGATCTGAACCTATTATGTTTTCATGAATATATGTGTGTTCTTGATCCTATCTTGCAAGTCTATAGTCACCTATTATGTGTTATGATCCGACAACCCCGAAGTGACAATAATCGGGATACTTCTCGGTGATGACCGTAGTTTGAGGAGTTCATGTATTCACTATGTGCTAATGCTTTGTTCCGGTTCTCTATTAAAAGGAGGCCTTAATATCCCTTAGTTTCCACTAGGACCCCGCTGCCACGGGAGGGTACACTACAAAAAAATACACTTCCGTGATGATACGTGTTTGTCACAGTAGGTCGCGTTTTCTGTCATGCATGTACATCCATGACAAATTTATGACAGAATCAAGATAGTCATACCTATGCTGTCGTAGAAGTGTTCCATGACATTAACAAAGTTATCATCACGGAAGTGTCCACTTCCATGATGATAAATCGCGCATCACAGAAGTGCTTTCGTCAAGGGTGACCGACACGTGGCATCCACCGTAACGGAACGCCGTTAAGCTATCGGGTCGGATTTTGGATCCGATAACCCGTTAACAGCCATGTCCAATGCCGATTTTCCACGTGTAAAATTCTCATTGGCTGACGAATCACACGTCAGCTCCGCGTTGGCACATGTGTCACTCATCCAATGGTCGAGATGGGACTATGATATGTTGACACATGGACCGCCCAAAAGTGGCCACAAGTTTAAATGGGTCGGCCCAACCGAAGGCCCATAAGATTTAGCGGGCCATAATGGGCCGGCCCAGCTAAAGGCCCACAAAATTTAGCGGACCATAATGGGCCGGCCCAGCTAAAGGCCCACATGAATTTGCAGACCATAATGGGACGACCCAGCTAAAGGCCCACAAGATTTTGCGGACCACAATGGGCCGGCCCAGCTAAAGGCCCACAAGATTCTGCAGATCATAATGGGCCGGCCTAGCTAAAGGCCCAACATTCTCTGTCAAATCAGCCCGTCAATGGCCTATCCTAAACTTGTCATCAACGCGGCCCATGGTCACTTCTGGCCCGTTAACTGTCCGCTAAGTAATTGGGCCGAATTACGTCCCGGTGTATTTCCGTCCTGTTAAAGGTCCGACTTCATTTGGGCCCATTTACAGGCCATCAAAACTTTCAGCCCATAAACGACCATGAAGGATTTGGGTCATATTCGGCCATGTCTGACATTCGGCCTGTTAGAGGCCTACTATAGATTTGGGCCACTTTCGGCCTGTTATCATTTCGGCCTGTTAACGCCGGACGTAAAACCATTGGCCATATGTGGCCCAACGTCATATCGGGCCCATTAACGGCCCATATAAAAATGACGATAATCTAGCTCGACCGAAGTTCTGGCCCGTTAAAGGCCCGTGTATTAGGTCGACGCATTTATTGCCCGTCCAAATTTCGGCCTGTCAAAGATCCGCTTCGTAAATGGGCCACCATTTCGGCCTGCTAAGTCCAGTGGGTTATTTGGCATAATCAGGGCCCAGTCTCACTTTCGGTCTATTAAAGGCCCATGTTTTTTATGGGCTCGAGATATTTACACCTGTAAACGGCCTAATTTTACTGAGGGCCCAACTTATGTTTAGGCCTGTTAAAGGCCTACTATGGGCACAGGCCTACCAGAAAAATATGAAAGCTTATGCTGATTTAGGCCCAGATATTTTTAGTGGGCTACATGCCAATTTCGGCCCGTAATCGTTTTTAGCCCAATTGGAATGGGCCCGACAAATGTTGGCATGTTGGGATGCTACGAAACTTTCGGCCAAATACATTACTAAGATAAACCTACACTATACAAAAATAGCGTCGTAATTACTGCAGCCTGTGGCAGCATCATAAATGTTGTATCACAACAAAATAAATTCCAACCATACAACAAGAGGCCTGTTGGCATAAAGTTTACAGTCCTTCCAAAGAAAAGCACCATCAGATGTATAGAAGCACATATCATTTGACCTGAGTGCTAATGTTTCAGGCTGTAGAATCTGATGGAGCAGCATGATCTCCACCTTTTTTCCGCCATTGCTCTTGAACAACGAAGCGAATGTCTGATAGTCTGGTTTCAAAACCATTCATATCTTGACGACATTTCTCAGCCACTATTCTTGTTTCCGAAACAATGTCCATTAGGGATTGGACTTGTGTCTGGAGCACCGATATATCACTCTGTCTAGCAGGAAGATTTTGTTCAGAAGGCGATTTGGACGAGGTTACCTTGACAACCAACCCAGAATTACGCAGGAAGGTGCTTTTTGCACTATTAGTGGAGAGATACTGACGCACTGCAGCAAGAGGTGACATTGTGCCTGTAGTAGCCTCGTCACCTTCAGGTGGTTGTGGCTGTTCAATCGTTTGTTCCATAGCTTCCTGAAAGTTTGAACTTGTAGATTAGTGTACCAGATAATTTACTAATGAGACAAAAACAAACAAAGTAGGTTAAACGTTTATACATAACTTATTTTGGTGAACTACTGTAATACATTAGCATGTATTGTAGTGCCAACTACATAATAAAATCACTTTCGGAACATATGTCCATGTAGCATGCCTACTGTATTGTCTATGTCCTCACATTCATTGACATCTAAGGATAAAGAGACATGGTTTAAAGTAGGATGAACATAGTATGACATCATTCATATCATGGGAAAACAGATATAAAACAAATAGGCTATTTTATCATTGTGTGCGCACGTGAACATAACAACTAGATTACAGATCAAGACCAAAAGAATATCCTTCATCTCTTTTAAACCATGTAAGGTGAAATGATACGTTAAGATAACTGTGTATAAAAGTGAACAGAGTAACTAACATTGGCTGCAAACCAAGTAGTTAAATGAACACATCGCAATACCAATCAGTTCAAGGCAGGAGGAGTAAGGACTTACAACAGCGGCTTGAACTAGTGTGCTCATTCCCTTCATCTTGCTGGTGTGGCAATCCTTGAAGATTTGCACTGCATTCGGTTCAGGTTCTTTTTGGTCCGCACGGGCTTTCCTCTGTATTTGGAACAAGTCAATATAGATACAATAATATGGCACACAAAAAATAAGGAAGTAGCAGCTATTTAGAAGAGCCTCGGAGTGTGCAATATAGCTACGAGATCCTGTTGTCTGTTGGAATTTCACTTTAGAACGGTTGGTTTTGTTCTTCAAACAGATAGCCTAGAACAAGATACACTTGTAAGGCACATACATAAATACAAGTTCAATATATGGTCTGATCAAATACATATAGCCTACCTGCTACTTTGGATCAGACCAGTGTTTAACGAGGGCTGTCCAGTCTTCATCTGTAATATATTCCACTGGAGATGTTTGGGCGATTTCATTGTTAGCCTTGCCTTCAAAGTGAGATTTTCTAAGGTGGTACCGATACTGTCGCAGAGCAAACTGAAAAACATGAGTGCATGCTTGTTTATTTGCATCATCTTTCGGATCCAACTTGAACCTCATCTGTTGAAAAAAGAATGTGAGTCTTATTAGGAGGAAGCTAGAAAGTATGGGACAGAGCAAGACAGTATTACTAATTGCGATGAATAACATTACTTATGGATAAATGGTCAAGGAAGGTGTTAAACTGGGTATTGTCTTTCTCATTCCTGTACTAGATCCACGTTGGGAGGATACGTGCATGACACCTAACGGCAACAGCTGCCTCTGATACTAACTTGGCTGACTCTGTAGCATCACGTGGCCTTTTAAAACCTGCCTCAAAATGGATCTCCATTCTTCCTCCTTTAGATTTTGTTAATCTGTCAAGAATTATCCCTGATGTCTGTTTCCGCTTGCGCCGTGGAGCTAGTTCAACAATGTATATGGAAAGTGTTAGTGTACATCAAACTGTGAGAGTACATATAAAGGAGCATGCAACTGCAACTTGACTCGGTCAGGTACCGTCTTGGTGTTGATGCTCATGAGGTTCATCTAATCTTGCCAAGTCCTATTGTGTCAGCACTGCTTCAGAAGTAGTGTTAGGTGTGAAGGCAGCTTCGGAACTGGCCAGTTCCGGAGCAAATGAACGAGTAACTGGTTGAGATGCTGGTATAGTTGAAGCGGATGCTGTAGCTGGTGGAGCAGGTGATATTGTGTTTGTAGATTTAGCCGGTGGACTTGGACCTTCTACTACACTATAAGTACCAGCAGAATCTCGACGACAGATCCTTTTCCGTTTCACTCGGCGAGTAACAACACTCCCTACCATATTATTTTCCTTGCTCTTTTTTGACTTTGCCATGTCAAGCTGTACCCACAACACAAAAGAATAAAATCAATCTTCAGAACTCATTGATGCATGATACAGACAAGCAATACTTTGATGTAAGACAACCATATGAGGATGGAATATGTAAGAAAAACAGGACGGCATGACATATTCACAGCTACGATGTGCAAACTAAGCAGAAGGATTTTCAAGAAAATAGAAGTAATGCAAGCTAGACACCATATGAAAGATGCAACCAATATTACTCTGCCAAGTTAAAAGTGTCTTGTCATAAGTGGCAATTCGAAAAATTAGAAGCAGTACAACATAGAAATCAATGCAAGATGCAACCACTATAAAACTGCCATGTTAAAAGCGTCAAATCATGAGTGACTGATGCGGGATACACAACAGCAGTACTTTGATGTAAGAACATGGTATGATAGATAGATGCAGTGTATTCTAGACACAGAAAGCCATGTCATATGCACATGTATAACGTATAAACTCAGCAGGTACAATATAATCAAAATATAAGAAATACATGATAGACAACATATGCAACATGAAACCAATTATCACACTGTCAACTTAGAGCAAGCACCTGCGATGGTGGAGTATGGGAGATGAACTCATCATGTAGACTTGGGACTTCAACTTCATTAGCAGTAGTAGTGGAAAATCTAGAGAGTCTCTGTTTGCGTCGGTGCGGAGGACCACCAACATCCCCTAACTTACTCTTTTCCTTCCTATTTTCTGATATTGCCTTATGAAGTGAAAACCACAAGAAGATGAATAAAATTAGCTCTGCATAACTGGTTGATGCATGATACAGACGAACACTACTTTGATGTAAGGCAAGCGCATGATAGGAGGATGGAATATATACAAAAAAGACAGTGTTTCATATTCACATGTACGATAGGAGGATGGAATATGTATGAAAAAAATAGTAAGCGGAAGGCATTTCAACAAAATTAGAAGAAATGAAAGCTAGGCACCATATGAACACGCAACCAATATCACTCTATCAGGTAAAAAGTGTCTCATCGTAAGTGCCATTTCAAGAAATTAGAAGCAGTACAAGCTAGAAGATAATGCAAGATGCAACCTACATCACAGTCCCAAGTTAAATGTGTCTTACGGGTAAGTGATCGTTGCATGTATAAGTTGTAAGCTACGTAGATGCAATTGAACATAATCAGAAGCAATACAAACTAGACATCATACGGAAAACGCAACCACATATAACAGTTCCAAGTAAGAGCAAGCACCTGTGATGGTGGAGTGGGGGAGATGTGCTCATCATGTACACATATGTTCTAGAAACAGGAACACGTGTCATATTCACAGGCATTATGTGTAAAGTAAGCAGATGCAATTCAAGTTAGAAGCAATACAAGCTAGACATCATACGCAACATGCAACCACATATAATAGTGCCAAGTTAGAGCAGGCACCTGTGATGGTGGAGTAGGGGAGATGTGCTCATCATCTACACAGCTACATTGACTGTCCAGCCTTGTGTTGTCTTGTGAATCTTGTTGGGAGGATGGCGGGGTAGAATCTGTAGAGACCCCCTGTTTGAGTTGCTCCGAAGGACCACCATCATCCACTGCCGGACTAATTTCCTTCAGCTGTAATGATTTTGCATTGTGAAGTCAAATCGATAATAAAAAGGAATAAAATTCGCTGTTCAGAACTCATTCATGCATGATACTGACAAACACTACTCGGATGAAAGGCAAACACATGATGCGAGGATGGAATATGTATGAAAAGTAGGATGGTGTGACATATTCACACCTATGATGTGGTAACTAAGCAGAAGGCATTTCAACAAATTAGAAGCACCACAAGCTAGACACCATATGAAAGATGCAACCAATATCACCCTGCCAAGTTAAAACTGTATGGAGTTTCAACAAATTAGAAGCAGTACATGCTAGAAATCATATGCAAGACACAACCAATATCACAGTGGCGACTTAAAGGTGCCTTATCATAAGTGACTGATGCGGGATATGCAAGAATAGTAGTCTGATGTAGAAACAGGAACACATGTCATATTCACAGGCATTATGTGTAAAGTAAGCAGATGCAATTCAACAAAGTTAGAAGCAATACAAGCTAGACATCATACGCAACATGCAACCACATATAATAGTGCCAAGTTAGAGCAAGCACCTGTGATGGTGGAGTAAGGGAGATGTGCTCATCATCTACACAACTATGTTGACTGTCTAGCCTTGCGTTGTCTTGCGGATCTTGTTGGGAGGATGGCGGAGTAGAATCTATAGAGAACCTCCATTTCAGTTGCTCGGAAGCACCACCATCATCCAATGCCTTGCCAATTTCCTTCAGCTTTATTGATTTTGTATTGTGAGGTCATACCGACAAGAAAAAGGAATATCATTCGCTCTTCAGAACTCATTCGTGCATGATACTGACGAACACTACTCTGATGAAATGCAAAGTCATGATACGAGGATGGAATATGTATGAAAAAATGGACGGCTTGACATATTCACACCTATGATGTGGTAACTAAGCAGAAGGCACTTCAACAAATTAGAAGCACTGCAAGACACCATATGGAAGGTGCAATCAATATCACTCTGCCAAGTTAAAACTGTCTTGTCATAGGTGGCGTTCATCAAACTAGAAGCAATACATGCTAGAAATCATATTCAAGACGCAAACCAATATCACACTGCCAACTTAAAGGTGTCCCATCATAAGTCACTGATGCAGGATACACAAGAAGGGTAGTTTCATGTAAGAACATGGTGTGATAGACAGATATAGTATGTACCAAAAATAGGAAAGCGTGTCATATTCACATGTATCATGTGTAAGCTAAGCAGATGCAGTTTACACTAATTAGGAGCAATACGAGCTAGACACCATATGCAACATGCAACCAGATATCATACTGCCAAGTTAGAGCAAGCACCTTGGATGGTGGAGTAGGGGAGCGGAGACTTGGACCTTGTAATGCACTATCAGTACAAGGAGAATCGGTACAGATGCTCCATTTACGTTGCTGCAGAGGACCACCATCATCGCCTTCCTTACTCTTTTCCTTCCTCTTTCTTGATTTTGCCTTGTCAAGTCAAACCCACAAGAAAAAGGAATAAAATTTGCTCTTCAGAACTCATTGATGCATGATACTTACGAACACTACTTTCATGTAAGGCAGCCGCATGATAGGAGGATGGAATATGTATGAAAAATAGGACGGCGTGACATATTGACATGTATGATGTATAAAGTGTAAACTAAGCACAAGGTGCTTGAACTTGTTAGAATCAATGCAAGCTAGAAACCATATGAAAGATGAAACCAATATCACTCTGGCAAATTAAAAGGGTGCCCTAACAAATGTATTTGACCAAATTAGAAGCAATACATGGCAACAAGCTAGAAATAATATGCAATGTGCAACGAATAAAGGTGACTCATCGTAAGTGATTGATGCAGGATACAGAAGAGAGGTAGTTTCATGTAAGAACAAGGTTAACACATAGATGCAGTGTGTACCAAAAATAGGAAGGCATGTCATATTCACAGGTATAGTGTGTAAACTAAGCAGATGCAATTTACCCTAATTAGAAGCACTACAAGCTAGACACTGTATGCAACATGCAACCACATATCACACTGTGAAGTTATAGCAAGCACCTGTGATGGTGGTGTAGGGGAAGTGCGGTCTTCAGGTACAGAGCTACGTTCAATATCTTCATTTAGGCTTGCTGTTTCTTGAGAATCATGTGGAGAGGATGAAATTGCATTCTTTATAAGAGTATTGCATCTCATATTAACCCACGCGCGTGACTGTCTCATCATAAGCGATAGATGCAGGATACACAAGAACAGTAGTTTGATGTAAGAACATGGTGTGATAGGCAGATGTAGTATGTACCAAAAACAAGAAGGCATGTCATATTCACATGTATAATGTGTAAGCTAAGGACATGCAATTTAACAAATTAGGAGCATTGATTTTTTTTCGAAAAGGGGGGACTCCCCGGCCTCTGCATCAGAGCAATGCATACAACCACATTAGGAGCATTGATGAGGGATACACAAGAAAAGTAGTTTGATGTAAGAACATGGTTAATAGAAAGACGTAGTATGTACCAAAAACGGGAAGGTATGTCATATTCACAGGTATAATGTGTTAACTAAGCAGATGCAATTTACCCTAATTAGAAGCATTACAAGGTAGACACCATATGCAACATGCAACCACATATCACACTGCCAAGTAAGAGCAAGCACCTGCGATGGTGGTGTGGGGGAATTGCGGTGATCAACTAGAGAGCTACGTTGACTATCTTAATTTAGCCTTGCTGTTTCTTGAGAATCATGTGGGGAGGATGGCACTGCACTCTTTAAACGAGTAGGGCGTCTCACAGTAACCCAGCCGGGTGACTGTCTCATCATAAGTGATTGACGAGGGATAAAAAGAGCATTAGTTTGATGTACGAACATGGTTAATAGACATATGTAGTATGTATCAAAAACAGGAAGGCATGTCATTATGAAAGGTATAATGTGTAAAGTAAGCATATGCAATTTAACCAAATTGGAAGCAATACAAGCTAGACACCATATGCAACATGCAACCACATTTGATAGCGTGAAGTTAAAGCAAGCACCTGGGATGGTTGTGTGTGGCAATTGAGATCATCAATTGTAGAGCTACGTTTATTGTCTCCAACTGTTGACACTTCACCCATTAGAGCACTGAAACGCTTAGTGCTTATCTCCGAATTACACTGGAGCGACTTCTGTCTTTTCTTTTCTGCATTCATCAACACTGCGTCAGAGTCTGAAATACCCATGCATAAAACAACAATAGTGTGAGTATGGGTGAAGTGTGTGCACAATTAGTACAGTGTAAAGGTAGCAGATAGCAGGTCGGTGAGAAATAAATGACGGGAGACATATGATAGCTCTACAACATGCATGGCACACTAAATTACTACAAGATTCTATGAAAATAACAGTCGACTGAAAGCAAATAGGTCAGTCCATTTTTTCTGCACCGTCCGATGTACAAAGAACGGGCAGATCGCCTTCATCTACCTCCAGCCAGTCAGTGTTGACGATCTTCCTCGAAACGCCAGTGACCACCGGCCCAGTATTCCTCCCCTGCCTGCACCCTCCCCTCGAGCTCACCGCACCGCCTTGCTTGACACCGCCCCCGGCCATCCATTCAAGCCCCGCCGACCTCCAGATCGGGCGCAAGCAGCTCCTGCGCCCCACACCCCTATGATAGACACCGATGAGCCGCTTCCCCGGGGAATAGGCGAACTAGGTGCTCCGCACGCCTAAGCGGGTGCTGCTTCTTTTAATTGCGGTTCCACTGACCCTGAATTGAAATCTAGGTGGGCTACTGACCTCTAGCAAAGGTGAAATAGTAAAAGGGAGAAAACCTTGTGCATTTAGTATCACGAAGAAGATGCAGTAAGAAGCGCTCAACTAGTTTCTTTCGTGGGATGAATACGGCGTGAGCGGAGAGATAAGATTTGCACGAATAAGGGAAGAGGAGTACCTCTTTCTGCTGGCAGTGCTGTGTCCTCCTTCTGTTTTTCCAACGATCTTCTTGTTGTTCGCCGAAAACTAGAAGTTGTGGAGGAAGGTGCAACCTTGGACGAACCCATGGCCAAGTTGTTGAGTGTGGTGCGGTGGCCGCCTGTCGGCAGCGGGGAAGCAGATCCGAGGCGGTGAACGACGGCGTAGCGGGAACAAGTCCGGTGTGGTGGACGGTTGCGACAGTGGAGCCGCAGCAGTGAGGCGCAGGACGGCGTGGTCAGAGTGGTTCTGGTACGGCGCACGCCGGCGTCAGCGTCGTGGAGGCAGCTCTGCCTCGGCTTTAGCTGCTAAGTCCTTGAGGGTGTTGCAGTTGCGGTTGCATTGGACGACGACGTCGGGGTACCGGCTCCGGCATGATGGAGGAGGGTGGCGGTGGATTGGCCGCTATGGGGTGGAGGACGGGGGAGGCTGGGGTTTCGCGGCCGGTGGAGATGGCGTTTTCGCGCCCATGGAGTATGAATGGGGAAACGGAGGGAGGCGGGGAACTAAGGGGGAACAATGTTTGAGATGCGCTTGTTTGAAATTTGGGGAAAGTTACAAACTTTGCCCCCATCTAAAATTCCGGACATATTGCGGGTTGGGGGTAGGACAGTCATGAGGTGTCACAAATGTGGGCGGGATAGATTTCGGCCGAGCGCATGGGTGTTTAGACGCCCACGACGTATGGATACTTCTCGGAGGTGGTTGAGACTGGCGTCTTGGTGAAGTTACAAACCTACCCCGGTTTAGACCTTTCGACATCGGGCCGATAGGCTACACGGGCCAGAGTCAGGACAGTAATTTCCTATCACCAAACATTAGTCTCGCGCGGTTTTGGGTGACCATAGGCCTATTTGGCGCTTTGTTCAATATTTGGAAGCAGAAGCATTAACGTTTTCAGTTCTCTTGAATTGAACTTTCAGGATTTGTCAAACTTCACAGATCTTTACTCTTGAAAATCCTAAAGCTACGATTATTTTGGAATGGAGGGGGTACATTTGAATATACATTGTACATGAGTATATATTAAAAAATATGCAACTTACCTCAGTTCGTGCATGGTTCCAGATATAATCTCCATGGTTGCAAAAAAATAAAAATTTAGATATGCGTATGAATATATATAGCATGTCCAAACTCACAACAAAGATTGATGCCCCCTTTTACATCTGATTTACAAATGCCATTATCTCGGGTTCAAATAGATGAATGCACCTCCTATGAATTTGAATCTTCGAAACCCCCTTTATGTTGAATTCGACATGTATTCTATTTCGTAGCTAGCAATTTGGAATGTATCCATGCAAGTGACAAATGTATAAAGGGCTCCACACTAACAACATGGAGTGCACTAATTAATGTTTATATATGAATTGCAAACGCATCCATTGCCTGTATTTCAAACCGCTCTCACTCTATGGATCGATGATATGAAATAAACACATGCACATGCTAGAATTCAATAGAGTATGGGCGTCTGATAGAACGATTTTCGTCCATATGCAATTTGCAAAATTCATGATCTCATCCAAAAATAATAATGCCATTTATATTTTAATTTAATGCGTAGAACCTCCTTTTACACGTAGATGCACTATGCCTCGCCCCGTTCTCACAAACGCGTTATATATCTCTCTAAATAACGCATAAGTGCACACACTTTATATGCATCTGCATTTCTCTTTCACACATTCTCACAATCTCTCTCAGGGTGTCGAGGTGTCTCACGCACATGCTCTCTCTGTTTCTCTCTCTCTCTCTCTCTCTCTTTCTGACTACTATGTACCACTCTTTTCACTAATCTCAGTTGGAAAACACTATTTCTCTCGCATGCATATACACACACGCATGGTCTCTACTAGCCCTCTATACGCACATATATGTGCCTACGTGTCTCCCGCACGCACATTATCTTTAGGCCTCTCTCGCACACATGCCCCCCCGACACACCTCTCTCTTAGTAGTTGGAAGATATGATTTCATCATACCATTTGGTAGGATATCCCTGGCTGTTAGGCTGGATGGTAATACGAGGCAAAGTTTTACCCTAGTTCGGATCGGACCCTTGCAGTTGAAGAAAGAGCCTACTCCTGGTACTGTATATTAGTGATAGGGGTGTGTACAAAGTACACATGAATACCAGGCATTGTGCGTGTGTGTATACTATCGACGAACTAGCCCCCAAGCTTGTATAACATACTAAGGGCCTAGGGTTACAAATCATATATAGTTGGCTTATCACCAGTGGGGATAGAGTCCTCCGCGACTCTGGTAGCTTCGTGTTGTACGCCGAGTCCTCCACATGGGTCTTTGTATAACACGTCTCGGTCCAACCTATATGTGGTGCAGGATGGAACCGACCCATGAGTCTTCATGTTGACCCACCACAACTAGAAATGATGTGCCCACCACACCACACACGCAATCGGCCACTAAGAAAATAAGCATATACAACAGTACAACGTTATCTAGCTCACGATACGTCTCCATATTTTGTTGATGACACTGATGGACTTTGCATTTGATGCGTGCTCCATATTTTGTTGATGACACTTACGGTCATTGTATTTGAAGCAAAAGCACGATATGGTCACTAGACTTCAGAATAAGCTCATCACGGTCACCACATACATTTTGTCGTGCTAACCAACATGTGGTTGGATGGTTAGGAGGACAGTGGTTTCTCGAGCCCACCAAGGTTAAAGTCCCGGTGCTCGCATTTATCTTGTGTTAATTTCAGTATTTTCCAGCGATGCATGTTCAGTGGGAGGAGACGTTCCACTCGACTACGAGGCACCTATGGTGACTTCCTAAAATCTCAAGATCATATATGCTGGCCCACTCTCTCGAAGGTTCTCATAGGGGTAGGGTTCGCGTGTGTGCGCTTATAGCGGTGAGTGCTTGCGCGTATATATGAGCCCTTGCGTCTGTACCGTGTTAAACAAATACATGTCATGATTATACGGTCACTGGCTCACCCGTACAACTCCGTATTTTGTTGATGACACAATCAATTGACCAGTCAAACGTTCCACGCGGCGCAACTAGTGTTGCACCATCGGGGCGAGTAACCGCGGGGCCCACCTGTCAGCCCGTATATGAAAGAAAGAAATGGTAGTTTGAGTCTGTACTGTGTTAATAAAATAGGAGTACATTTTAGGGTGATCATGCATACGATCACTGGCTCACCATACAGCTCCATAATTTGTTGATAACACGATCAATTGACCAGTCAAACGGTCCACATTCAGCAGGGCACATTACCATAGGGCCCACCCGACCGCGCATATATGAAGGACAGAAATGGTAATAAATTAGTGGTTTGTGGGTATTCGAAGTCATGAGACCTCTGGTTGGCAGTCACCGGCGGTTGGAGGGGGGCGTTCATTGGGCGGTGGGGTGG
>NC_041385.1:427041201-427052911 GCF_002162155.2 Triticum dicoccoides
TTCGGGGAGGGCGGGCCGGTGTGGCGGCGGGGGCTGGCGGCTCAGGGGGGTGGAGTTTGATGATAAACTGGAGGCCCTTGATTTCGTATCCAACGGCTGGAAAATCTAATAACCAGAGATGAAAAAGTCAGTCGACTAACGTGTAGCCTCACCCCGCACGTACACATGCACGCAACCAAGACACGCACGCATGAAGGCGTGCAACACTTACACGTACACATAACGTACACATGCACGCACGCAAGACATGCATGCATGCAGGCATGCAACACTGACACGTACACACACACGCATGCTGGCGTGCAACACTGACACGTACACATGCACTCACGAACACACGCACGTACACACCCATGCATGAAACACTGAAACGTACCCTTGCACGCACGAAACACTCGCACACCTGCATGCACACAACACACGACGCAAGACACAAGCTCAACCTATACGTGCATGCACCCTTTCTTAAGGACATGGATTGTTATGGGTATTAATCAATCTTATCTGTGATAAGCAGAACATTGATGTTTGCAGCAGTCTTTATGAATCACAACGTATCGAATGGGCTATCAACATAGTAGGCTTATCTACATGAAAAAGATGACATCACACTCAATGAACAATCATCGGTTTATGAAATGCCCGCTTCTGACCGCCCTGGCCCACCAAAGTTCCTCTGCTGTGCGCTGCCTGCGTTGGGTCACTGACATGCAGGCCATGCACCCAAAGAGCCCACACGTCAGTGGAAGAACGGTGCGGTGTCCTAGGTCAGAGTCGAGGGCGCCACTCGTTGCATGCCTGGCTGAACACGCCTCCATGCCGCATTCAAACGCCTCCATGAAACCCGCCCGTGTGGAAGCCGAGAAACCCACTCTGGACACACGTCTGTTCATGACCGGGCCGACATTAAACGCAACGCCGACCGAGCTCCTCCCGTCCGCCGTCTATTTAATCTCCTATTTAAACGAGGCCAAACGCCGGCCAAGAATCGCACACCTCTGCAGCTCCCCTATCTCCTCCACCATTTTGTCCACTCTTACAATGGCTTACGAAGAGTAGTTATTCTACATCCAAGCCGGCTGGGTAGCCCGCCGAATACGAGCTATGCAGCTCGCTGATCCACCTCCCTCCCCTCGCCCGACGGAGCCAGTTGCCGCCCCAAGCCGGCGCACGCTTCAACAACTCACCGCTCCAGGCCAGCTCGACGAGGAGCAGCGCACGGGCGTCATTGCTGCTGTCCACGCCGCCGCCTCGTACCGCGTCTCCCATTTCTGTGGCCGAGACTCCCATGCCGACGGCTACGCCATGCAAGCAGCGACAGAAGCCGGGTGCACAGAGAGCGACGAGTCGGTGGCCAGCGCCTCCGCGTCCGCCGCCATCATCGAGGAGAAGTAGAACATGGGAGGCCGCCGCCGCTTGGGTCCCATGAAGGCCACCGCGGAGGCGACGCCGGCGTACACAACAGGTGTCTTGCTGGATCCTTCTGTTGCGAGGACATCCGTCGACCCCGCATGGGCTCCACGGAAGAGGGGAATGTTAGGATGAACTCAAGCCGGTGCCGGCCATGGCGAACTAGTGGCCGGTGATGAAATCGAACCGGTGCCGGACACCATCATCTTCGGCACCAGCCAATGATATCAGTTGGGCAGTGGAGAAGCGAGCCGTCCTTTGCGCTGAAGCATATACCTCCAGGGCTCCCGGCAGTCCGGTGATCGTGCTGCCGGACATGAGGAACACAAATCGATCGGCGAGCGACCATTTAGGCCAGGTATTATATACTTGTGTTGTCCAGAACTAGCACCACGTAGTTCATTTGAATGTAATGAAATCCGTCATGTTTCTATGAAAATCCAGTATTTTATATGATTTTCGTCGTTGTTTATATGAAATATCAGTTTGTCTACGTGTTTGCGTGAATTTTGTCAGGTTGGATGGCGTAATTTGCGGGTCACCGGTCGGTCTGCGGGCGGCTCGGGCGGTGTTGTGGGACAAAAAAACATAGCTCGTGCGAGCTCGTCTCCAACGTGCGCGCTGGAGGATGCATGACAGCATGAGCACCAGAGCCATTCCTCGTTCATCGGTGGCAAAGGCACCGGTGGACAAAAGGGTCGCCAATATTTTGGCTACCCCGGGCAAGATCCAAACAGCCCCTCCCAACAGATTCAAACCCCTCGTTCGCCATGGAATTTTGCCATGTGTTGTTTTCATGGACTAGCAAGATGCCCGTGCATTGCACGGAACATCAAGATGCATTTTTTTAGAAACTCCCACATGCATGCAAGGGATAATTAATGTCCTCCTTTGCTAGTACCACGAGGCAAACACCATTAATATTGCATCGATTAGTGTTAGTGGCCTTGTATATCTGCAAATTGTAGAGTAATTTTGATAGTGGCCCCTTGTATATAAAAATGGAGGGAGAAAGATGAGAGATAAGGTGAGGAGGAGTGGGGCATGGTGGTGACTGGTGGTCGGACTGGGCGGAGTCATGGGGATGGACGGCGCATTATGTCTAGGTTTGTATCTCTCTCACACACACTACGTAGGTGGGGGACGTGCACGAAGAGAAGAGGTGCACGCACGGTGCACGTACTCCCGTCTCTTTCCGAACCACACCCGCGCGGGTACACGATGGAGCTTATTTCTGTACGAAAAAGACAGCCCACGTGGTCATTTGGCACGTATACTGGTTGTCCACTTGGTGGAGGGAGGATCATCTACCATGGGTGAACAAACAAATTGCGACTTGACGTGTTATGTTAAAAAAGAGGCAAACCATGTGTGGCCTACCTTAGAGGCAAGGCTCTATACACTGGAGTAATTTTGACGTGTCCCGTCAACTCGCAGAACGAGGAGAAGCTTGCTTAGTACGCCGTCTCCCCCGCCCACGGGCGCAGTGGCTCGCAGGATGAGGTGAAGCTTGCTTACGAGTAGTAGTAGTAGTAGTACTCCTACTACTATACGCCTTACGCCCGCTCCCTCGCCCACGTGCGCGGTGGCTCATAGCACGAGGAGAAAATTTTACTCCCACTAAATTTCCATGAACTTGTACATGCATTTGTTAGTTTCCTCTTGACACTGCTTGCGTCGGGTGATCTAACGCGCCTCGAAATCCAACATGTAATGGTACTACTACTAGTATAGTAGAATTGAGACTTATCAAACGGAAAAATGAATGTTTTTTTGATGAGCCCTATAAACCCTAGTGGGTACGTACTCCGTAAAAACAGATTTTTCCAAAACTAAGTCGCTCCCTTTCATGAATTCTGTAGTATACTCCTCCGTCAACGCTCCCTTTCATGAATTCTGTACTTCCTGTCGCCGATATGTGGGACATATAGCAACCGGGTCGATGTGTCAAGCACCAAATAACAGTGCAGAACAGCAGGGGGGCGCAACCCACTCGTACCGGCCCAGTAGTAGTAATGAGCAACGAGACGTAAAATCACAATGCCGCACCTTCCCAGACGGACGAAGCAACCATTATTTCACACTTCGGTTCACCATCATCTCAAACCACGTAGTATTGCTTCTGCCTCAAGAGGGACACGCGCATCGCCTTGGTACATCATGACACATGGGACCGCATGACAGGCCATGCTCCCCCGCCGATCGCTCGGTAAAATCACCTCATTTTTACTATACTTCCTCCGTATCGGTTTACTACATGGCATGCACGTCGTTCTAGGTTGAGAATTTAACTGGCTACATATGTGATGAACAGTACTCTAGCCTTTTAAAAAATGTATACTTTTGTATAGTAGTACTATCGATGGATTGCGCCGTGGAGCAAAAATTGAAATTAAAAAAAAGGTGGTACATATAGAGAGCGCTCGTCGCCAAATTATGCATATAGTACTATTAAAAAAGCTAGTACGTGCTTAATTGGGGTGCTAAATTTTATTAAAGAAATACTAGTAGTATGTATCATACTGAGGAGTTAAATTAACGAGAAGAAACATAACATAGTTCTGCTGGGGCTCAGCACAACACACCCCTCAAATTCAACTAAGCACACATGAAATTAAACTATGCAACTAATCCGATAGACACTGCATTAGAACCACCATGAGCAACGATACTGACACCTTACTCACTCGAAGGAGTCCTCGTCCACGTCCTCGACTTCGTCCTTGTCCCTCTTCCTCTTGGCCTATACTTCTTTGCTTGAACCGCACACTTGGCTCTTGCTCTTCATCCAACCCTTGTAGATATTGAATAAAAGGTAGCCATCCATTGCAGCATAGTGGATGTGGTCTATATCTAGTACATTCCGCTGCCATGCATGACGATGAAACGTGTAATGAGGTTTCTCTAGTTTACCGTACGAAGGATGAACCATGGCTCCTGCCAGGGTCAGCATTGAAGGCTGGCCACCGGAGGGCAGCAGCCAATTCTTCTGGAGGTCGAAGGGGTTGCCTACAATGAGGCCTATCCGACGCAGGACTTCTTTGTCGTTACCAAAGTCTACAGTAACGAATTTGACTAGGTTGCTCTCGGGGAAGTTCTTAAAATCCAGGCATCCAACATCGGCATGGCATATGTGGTAGACCAAGCATAACTCATGCACGCAAACCTGTATCACGGCGGGCTTCTTCCTCTCTTCGTCCTTTAGATCCTTCTCTCGTCCCAGGACTATGGTGTACTCAACATCTAGCCCAGCGACCCGCTCACCATCTGAGTCTTCGAACATGCGTCTGAAGCGAGAAAGGCATCCTTTCACCGTCGCGGAAGAACATGTGTAGATGACGTCGAACTCATCGTCGGTTATGGTTCTAACCTTGTACTCACCGCCGATCGTGGAGATTTGGGACGCCATGGATTTGGGTGGAGGGTTAGGATTAGTGGAACTGCCGTAATGTGAATGGACGGGACGACTAGGAGCGAACCGCCGTAGTATTGAAGGACGTGCGGGGATGAGTAGGAGCGAACTGCCAACGTGCAAACGGCGGGGTAGTGGCTTTCCATTCTCCCATGATACGGGCTTCCGAGAGCCCTTGGATCTGATATCAAACGGTTGCATGGCGTGATTCTAGACCTATGGGTGAATATCCTATCCTGGAGGGTTATTCTGCAATTTTTCAGCAACTTAGCATGCGATCGTTTGATCTCAGATCCAAGGGCTGCCAGCAGCCCGTATCATGGTCGCACCTACCACGACCTTTATGTCGCTCGCGCGGTCGCGCCCTTGGAGATTTAACACGGTGCGTTAGGCTGTCTGATGTTGGCATGTCATACATAGTCATCACTTAGTCATTCATACTACAACAAGGTTAGCTATAAGGTTGGTTATAAGTGTATTTTTTTACTCCTCTCTATCTCTTTCTTCATACTCCCTCTGTCCCATAATATAAGAACGTTTTTGACACTAGGACACATGGAGTACTAGTATTTATTGCATTTGCCAAGGAGTGACCTCTTCCAATGAAATGGTGTTGCTAAGTTTGCTTCATTTAATGAGCTATAGACTCAAAATTGTCTTTTCACCTAGGTACACGCGCTTAGCACCATTTCTTCCTTGGGTCACCAAACTCGTCTCTCTCTTCTTGATTAACTTGCCACATCACACTTTTTGCCTATGTGGCAAGCTTAGCACCTATAGGAGCAAGTAAAAGTATGTACAATAGTGCGCTTTACATGGCATTTTTGCATATGTGGAGGAAAGAGAGGCAAGGAAAAAGTGGAGAAGTGGGCTCTCATGCAAGAGCCAGCCTCTACTACATGGTGGAGCATTGGGAGAGGCACCTGTATGGAGGTGGTCAGGAATCAGGAGACTCACGCCGGTCGTAGCGCCGCAGTTAAAATGATAATGGCAAGTCAAATCACGGGGCCCCACCTGTCCAGCAGTAACTCGCTGTCAAATCACACAACCCTACGTTTGCAGCAGCCTACTCCCTCGTCTTCTCGCGTCTCAGTCGAACCGACTAGGCGGAACTGCCCCACCTACCACGCATGAAAAGCCCCGCCCTCGACTTTTAAATACAACTACATCCGCTTAAGAGTCCAATGATATAGTAGTACTTTTTGTGACATAGTAACTCATATTTAGTTAGTCAAATGGATGAGCTAGAACTACGTGCACGCCCTATAAACCGAGACGCCTAAAAATAAAAAACCGAGACGGAGAGGGTAGTTCAGCACGTATCTTTTTAGATCAATATAGTCGGGATTCACCAAGGATCAAAACCAAGTGGTAGGCTGCTCTTGTCGTGTTGGCGTAGCAACTCAAGCAACGTCAGTCCACACATGAAATGGCGACACACTTAACAGGACCCCTTTGGCCGACATGTGGCTCATCCACCATCTTGTTCCACGTGCGATGCACCAAATTACAGTTCGGAGCAGCGGTTGGAACTGGAGGCACCCCGGTCGTAGCGCCGCAGTAGTAGGAAATGAGAGACGAGGGGTCAAATCACAAAGCCCCACCTTTCCCGCATTAAGCTGGACGGCCGAAGCAACCATCATTTCACTCGGCGCAAGAGCATAAAGAAAAGAGAAAACAATGATGCGTGCGGCAGCTACCTAGGGCTCCCTAGGGTAGGGTAGGGGTCTCCACTACATATCCTTTTTTTGAAAGCGCCTCCACTACAAATCGGCTTCTGCCTCGTCCTCTTGAAGAAAACCGATGATGAGTGCGGTGGTAAGGTTTGTAGGAGTACTACGGCGTGCGGGGCCACGTCATAGTAAACGGGTTCGAGTCGACGCATGTGTGGGCCACTTGGTTTTACGGGAACGAGGCAGTATTTTGGGTTCGGGGACCAGTGGAGATATAGTACGTACAAAAAATTGTGGACGTAGGTTCGACAGAAAGGCAATGATGCATTGAACGCATGAGATTTTGAAACCAAATTATGAATAAATACACACTATAGCATGTAAAGCTTTGAGTCATATATGCATGATGTAGATGTTCGTTTAGTTCTTATAGTTCATCTCATTCAAAATCAATTAGTTTTATAAAAATGTTAAGATTCGTGGGGTTGTGCATTGTAAAGCATAAAGTAAAAAACAAATAATGGCAATTCATTTAGAATAAAAAACAATTATGATACAGAAGATTCTAGAACAAAGGAGAAGTGCTTGTGTTTTCAGGCTTGTGCATTATGCTTAAGTTCAACCATGAAGTCTTCTAAATTGTACATGTGGCAGATCTGGTGGAATGGTGATGATATCCAATGGCCAGTAGTGCTTGGATTCGCCATCTCTGCACTGTTGGATTAGCTTCATCCAGGGACCATCTTTCAAAGTTATTGGCACACTATATAGTTCTTGTGCCATAGTTGCATGTTTTGGAAAAAAAGCTACTAGTGGGTTGTACTATCTATTTAGGAATAGAAGATGTATACATGGAAGTTGTAGGGAAAGAGATGACATGGAGCATCTCAATACCGAAAAAGTGTTTCCCCCCGCTTTGTATTCCATTTGAGTAGGGATTGGAAAAGACATGTCATTTGGTTCACATCATAGGAACTTTTCTATTGAATCTAGAGATGACATGTATCTCAATTCCTATGAGGAGGGATTAGAAAAGATATGTAATTTGGTTCAGATCATAGTAACTTTTCTATTGAATATACGCTAATGTTTATTTTCCTTTGAAATTAAGGGAGTATAGGAATCCATTCATTTGAACCAAGTGGCTCTAAAGCTATAGAAATGATATCATGTTTATTTCCTTTGAAATGTGGAGTATATGAATCTATTCCTATGAACCAATTGGCTCTAAAGGAAAAAAAATCCTATAAAAATCATATCATATAGAGTTCTATGATATTCCTCGACACCAAAGGATGGTTGAAATTGATGCGGGTGATACGATGGTCTTATTTTGTAGACTCCTCCCCCATCTTTATAGTTACCTCTCGAAGATGAATGAAATGATATATAGGGTATTCTACATGTGCAATTTGGTACACGAAAACTCGGTAAAAGTTTGCGAGGTTCGAATTTTCAATAAAGCTATATGCACTGTATTTTGGAACGGAGGGAGCATACGACAGTTGCTAACACTCACGTGGAAGATTTGTGTGTAGGAGGAGTGTCTGTTTTGTTAAATGACATGGCAAAACTGACACTGTCGGATGCCGATCTAACAGTTCTTATGGCGTTCGTCAGGAAAAGGCTTGTGGCAAATGTTTGTCGGATAATGATTTACGGACACATGCATTGCATTGATACGTGCCCCCCTCCCTCTCACACACACACACCCTCACGAGTCACGAATCTCCCGAGTCCTCTCGCAGACTCAAATGTCGCACCCCCGTCTATCTGTAGGTAGACGTCACGCACATATGTGCTCTTCACACCCTACCCTCAGAACTTCTAAAAAACAAAAGACGTCGCACACATTTTATTTTAACTCACACGTCACACACTTATACTATTACTCTTGCGGCGAACGTTCTTTGGGCATAGAATATTGTACTCTCACAAAGAGAAGCGGTGAACGCACACACTAGTTCTGTCACACCCACTCACTGGTACACGTAGGAGCGCATTTTTTTGAAGCTGGTACAACAAAATCCCTCCACTATATATATAAGCAGGAGCCTTAGTGCTTGCCTTACTAGGGTTCCTCTCGTTCACTCTCCCATGTTCTCCAGATCTAAGCAAGACATTGGTGGCCACACTCTCTCGCAGCTCACAGCTGGTCACAAATCCGGCCGGACAACCTCGACCGGGGCAGGGGTGTAGGTGCATCGTTCACGCTATCATCGGCGGCGAGGGAGGAGATTAACGGCTGCCCGCGTGTCCCAATCGGTGGCCATGCTGTTCTCTCCGAGAGAGCGCCGGCTCGGGAGTGCCTCCGACCCCTTCTTCCTCCCTGCGGTATTGTGGCCAAGATGCGGCCTCCCGACGCCGTCTTTGCCACATGCCGACGACCCTCTGGTATATATTCCTTCGAAACCTGCCTTGCTCTACTGCCCCAGCTCCCTTCGTGTGGATCTTTTTCTACTTCCGTCCGCTGTTCCAAAGCCACCTAGACTTTTACTATTATTAGAGGTAAAGCTAGTTCATACAGTCGACTCTAAGAGTTGGTTCAAACAGGGAAGAAAGTGGGAAAGTTGTAGCATGAATCTAGGACTTGGTTCTAAGAGGAAACGGGGGAAAGTAGTAGATACTGGCTACCCAACCGGTCTCTTGGTTGAAAAGACGAAGAAAGCATGGTGGATGGCGAAGGGTGGGGGGGAGTGGACCTATCTCTTGGTTGAAAAAGGAAAGAAAGTGACGGGTGTTGGGGGACAACGCAAATGAGAATGAGCAGGTCTAGATTTCCTATGCTCACATAGGAAAATGTTGCCGATGAGATAAAAAATGGGACAAATGCAGACATGCTGCCTGAGTGGTTGCCGCTCTCGGCAGCCACATCTGCCTCACCACTTTATGCCCTTGCTGTCCCTACGCCCATATCGCTACCGTTAATGTAAAATCACATGAAGCATTAAGCAATGCCACCTAATGTCACTATAAGTAATGGTCTAGTGCCGTCGATAAATTGAAGCAATGCCACCACCATTTTATGAAGTGCTTCCGTCGTGCTTTATTTCCCTTGAATTGTGTTTTTCCAGTTACACTTAACTCTCACACCGCTAACATTGCTTCATCCCAGTGGAACTGCACAAATTTGATTGCACATTTACTGACCATGTGCTACTCTCATGACGGTAATACTAATGCTAATTTTCTGCATGTTAATCTAGTGGCATTGTTGATGTGATGTGATGCTACTTACTTAAGGACTCTTCATACTATCAATCTAGTGCCAATTATAACACAATAGATGTTGTTGTTAATCATACGCCACTGCAAATATCTGTCATTGTTTAAATAACCGTATTTCGTATTTGCGCAAACAGGGATGTCTGTCTCCATATCGTTTTGGGATGTCTATTTCCGTATCGTTTCTATTCGCGCAATCAAAAGCACACACCTCAGTTTTAGTACAACTACGCAAAATGAGATGGCTATCCCTCGTTGCCGTCGTCTAGCCTCCAGTCTTCAAGGTATTCCTACATTGGTAGTTACTAAGGTAGAATGACCAACGCAATCTAAAAGAAGCTGATTCGTACGTTTTACTTCCTGATTGCAGTGCAGGGACGATAAAAAACAACTGCATCCTAGTCCGGAATGCACTTTCTGCCAGTTCTTCCACGGACCGAGGACTAGCTGGCACGGCTGCATGGTGGTTTTTTGGACAGGTGCATGGACAAGAGGCATTGTGGTCTGCTTATTTCTGCAAATAACGATACTTAAATTTAGTGGAATGCACAAGCATTTCAACTAGTCGGTACACTGCATGGTTCAGTTCAGCATTCCAGCTGAGACCACAATTATAATTGGTTATTCTGGAATGAGAGAACCTAACCCTGGATGGTGGCAACAAGAAAAAACCAGAGTGAACTCCAGGAAATTTAAGCCTGCCGGGAGGCCCTTTGCTCAGAGAAGCCTTGCTTGTTTTTTCCTGATTTGTAAACCTTCTCACAACTTTGTCTTTTGCTGTGAACTAGTATATGTTTGTTAGGTTCTATGAATCATTGAGATGTATAAAATTGCTTAACTTATGCTTTTCAAGTTTTTTATGAAGACAAGTTTAATGTGAGTGTTCCACATGAGCGCTGGACTAGCGTGTGAACGTTTGGAATTTATTACATTGTGGCCTCAATTAACTGCATGAACCACTGTAACAAGATACATAGTTGCTTATATGTCAGACAACAGATTGTTGATTGTTAGCTGGTCGATAGCCTAGTGTTGAAGCGAGCTGAGCCAATGTGCCGTGTTTTGCACAACTGCTTACAAGTGGGGTAGCACCAAGAGTGTTTACAAGTACTTGTGTATATGACATCGCACAGTTCTCGAACGAGTGCTCTATTTCATCAAAACACACACTGCTCGTATGATAAAACGTGACAACTTATGTCTTACCATGCCATATTCATGAAAAAACTAGTGAGGACACATCTATTTCGGCAACAATTATGATGGTTCTCACATGATTCACGGGCACACAAAAGTAGCAGCAGTTCCCATAGACGGATTCAAACAGAGTACTAGCCCCGGAGTGGTCGATAACAGGCAAGGTTCAGATAATTAAACACAATCCAAACTACTATTAAACACTAGCTGGGGCAACTATTTCATGCCTTGATCTAATTTGGGCTGGACACAAGATGGACCTTGCCATGAACATCATCGAGGACGTCCCGCAGCAGCTCAATCCTGTGAACCTTCATGAAGACAACCTTGTGGCCTTGCCACTGATAAACTTGTTTGTGGAGGCATGCCACGTCATCTTCCTGCGTAAGCTTGACAAGAACAGTATGCCTCACAAACGAAGGAGTAGCTTTGAACTTCTTGTGCTTCAGTACACCCTGGACAACACGCCTGACAACAGTGAGGCTGGAATACAACTCTTCATTGGTATAACCGCAAATGGCTTCCAGGATCCAACAGCCTAAGAACTCTGTTTTCCCAGTGCGTATATTCAGGTCATCCGCCTCATAGCGAGTGACATGTACAACCACACAATCCTTGTCTGCATTAGGGTTCTAATTGAAACAGAAACAAATTCTGAATTACTTTTCAGTATAAGAAACACAAGTTATTTAAACCACTCTGTATAGCATGGCATTGAAGCTAATAAAATTTTGCATTATTAATCACCACATACTTAGATGAAAAACCACAATCGAAATCGACAAAGAAGAAA
>NC_041385.1:427053488-427059328 GCF_002162155.2 Triticum dicoccoides
ACAACCGGGGTGACTCTACGCCTGCATACTGCCTTCTAATTTGGTGGATGGCATTTGGGCCCGCGCGCTGCATGGCCTGCATGTCGGTAAACAAAAGTATAACGGCATTCAGTAGAGGGAGACATTTCAATGACCTAGGAGGAGCCAGAAGCGGTAGAGTGTCTCCACTGTACTAGTAGTAATTGTTTTTCTGGGTAGTTGTAGAGTGTCTCCACTGTACTAGTATTAATTGTTTCTCTGGGCCCAAGACAAAACAGCCCATCCACACTAGTAAATAGTAAAATCAATTCAAAATCCCTATATTTACTGAATGAGAGGCGCTACCCACACCCTGCACACCGCCCCCCCAAAAAAACCTGGGTGCTCTTCTTCCTCCTCGCTCCCACCCACCTCACGTCAGCTCGCTCCACTCGTACCCCCAAATTCCTCACCTGACTCCTACAGAAAACCCTAGCTCCCCTTCTTCCTCACTACTACAGAAAAAACCTCAGCTCCCCTTCTTCTTCACTCGCACTACAACTAGGCTCGTCATTCGTTACTCTGCTCAAATCCATGAGTGCGACGCGACGCCTTCGAGGAAAATGGAGTCGGCTGACCCCAGCGCCAAGAAGATGAGGCTCCCGCAAACGGCAAAGCCTATTGTAGATCCCGCACCCGGCAGCGCGGGGAGAAGCGGCAACCCCGCCCCCACCGGATCCCACCCGTAGAATCTCGGGTGGACCGCATCAGCGATCTCCCGGACGCCGTCCTTGGGGAGATCATATCGCTTATCCCCACCAAGGATTGCTGCCGCACCCAAGTCCTCTCAACTCAGTGGCGCCCTCTATGGCACGCTGTGCCCCTTAATCTTGACTGCCGTCAGCTATCTCTCTTCAATGATTTTGAAATCCCCAGAGCCATCATCTCCTCCCACCAGGGCTCCATTCAAAGCCTCTGCATCCCGTCATGCTACCTGAGCAAGCATACCATGCCCTGTATGGTGGACGCCTGGCTGAAATCCCCTAAATTCACAGAACTACAGCTGCTTGAGTTCTACTATTCCCCTGGAAATCACATACCACATACCGAACGCCATGAACTTGTGCCCTCAGCACCGATGTCCATCTCGCGGTTTTCCTCCTCTCTCCACACCGCCACCTTTGCACTGTGCTAGCTACCAGACAATCTGGTACTAAACCTTCGACTCCCATTTCTCAAGAAACTTTCACTTGTGCGGGTTCGTATATCGAAGGCCTCATTGCACAGCATCATCCACTCCAGTTGCCCTGCCCTAGAGTGCTTGGTGCTTGTTTTCACAGTTAGAATCGGTTGTCTCCAAATCAAGTCGCCTAACCTTGTAAGAATTGGAATTTCTTTTGACGGAAGGTAGCTCATCATCCAAGATGCCCCTTCACTTCAAAGGTTGATCCTTGATTCTAGTTATTTACCGTTGCAAATAACCATCATCATTGCGCCTAAACTGGAGACCTTGGGTGTAATACATGATCTCTGTGCTCATTTCAATATGGTGTTTGGCTCCACAGTTCTTCAGGTACTTTATATTAACATCTACACTTGTAACCATGAGCAGCATTTTAAATTTCTGCCCATAAGTTATATATCATCTTGGAGTAAACATTTTGTACTAATATTATGTTCTATGCTCAATGAAGAGTTTCTCCATGGATGGCCTATCAATGGTGCTGGATTCTATCAAGATCTTATATATCCAAATGATTAGTTTTGATCTGAACAAGATTATTGGCTTGCTGCAATGCTTTCCATGTCTGGAGAAGTTGTATAAAGGTGATAATTTCACACGCACATTGGAAGCCCGCATATAGTGTACTAGAATTAACCGTTCAGCTGTTGCTCTTTCGACACACTTTTTTTAGAACTTAACTGTTTTCAATCTTCATGTCTATTTAGGCAACAGGATGGGGTAAGAAAGTTATAACCAATCGGTGGATTCATAAGCATCGGGATTTTCTCACTTCTCATGAGATTCGATTGAAGACAATAACGCTAGAACGATATGTAGCCAACCGTGCAAACACTAGATTTGTCACATTCTTCCTGCTGAATGCGAGGTTACTATTATCCATCAGGCTTAAGTTTATCAGCAGCATGGTTTTGACGGATGGGTATGTCGAAGATCAAAAAAGGAGTTTTAGGTGGGCAAAAGAGCATCTGAACGTGTCGGGCTTCTATTTACAACATAATGTGGTCATAATCCAGTAACTTTTACGACCCAGGATGTTCATTCTATGGACCTGACCGATCTATTTGACTGTGACTGCCGAAAATAGTGCTGGAGTTAGATGTTGTTGCCCTTTTCAACCTGGGTATTTTTGTAAACCTGATGAACAATTAACCCTCGTGCTTTTGTATAGTTTGTAAGATGGAGTTAGATGTTCCTGCCCTTTTCAACTCGGTTGTGACTGTCATATTTTCTTTGAACAAGGCATGGCTTGCCATTCGTTTAATTTAGAGTGAAATATTTTAACAAATCCCAACCAAGGGACATAACATCACTCTCGCCGGCTGCTTGAGCTCACTGTGCATTACAGAAGCCAAGTGATTAGCCCCCACTAGCACCCACAAACTTATTTCGAACTAGCACATCAAATGGGCTGTAAATTTTCATAGGAAAGGCTGCATGACCGTGACAGATTTGGATTCTGACATTTGGGACCCGCGAGGAAATAGCCTAGCCAGTCAACAAACGATTCTGCCTACCAGCCGTTGGATTGACATCCAACATATGTCGTGTATCTTCTATCTCTTGTCTTCTTCCTCCAGCCGCCCAAACCGAACCACCCTGTCGGCTCCGCCTGCTCCGGCATCCCATGGCTGGCTGCGCCTCCGCCGCCCTACCGTACGTACCCTCCAACGTTGGCCAGTCCATCCCTCTATTCCCCCACACGTCCTGTTATTCTCCGGCGATGTCAGCCCCAACACGCACCCGCACCCGAACCAGTCAACCCTCGTACTCCCCTCCGCCTGCGACTGGACTGGCGCATCTTCCATGGCTCCTGTTTGTTCCGTCCGAGGCCTCGCCGTCGTCCTCTGCCTTGCGGCCTTGGTTCGCTCGCCGTGCGCGGTGCGCCGCCCTCTTGCATTGTCAACGTCGTCAACAACTGAGAGGAACAAGGAGATGATTGTACGTGGAGAGGATGACAGTAGGGACCCACCAGCGTCATGGCAGTACGCAAGCAAGTGCCTCTATATTATAAGCCCAAAAATATGGTTCCTCCTAATGGTTGGACATCTGGGGCTCACGCCATTGTCAATGTAGTCAATAAACGAGAGAATTACACTACGAGCGGCTAACACCAGGGACCCAGCAGGTCGCGCGGTTTTTCTTGTGAGGAACAAGTAGTTGTTATTCATACTAGTTTTAGCGACGGATCAGGGTAACAACGGGGCAGTGCGGGGGCCGTGGCCCGTCTAGCCAGGGTTTTATTTATGTTTACCACATCATGAGCCCAGTTGTGTTTTTTTCTTGCTGAAAATGGCTAGCCCAGTTCTATTTTTTTAAAGAAATACCCAAACAAGGCCTACTTGCTTTATTGGCCCTGCTAGGTTGCAAATCTTTCAAGACGAGGAGAGTTTCATTCGGTTTGCCTAGAAATGGGCTGTACATTTTTAAAACACATCAAACCGGGAATTATTTTCAATTTTTTCATTACAAGATTTTAAATTCCATTGATTTTTATGCGTGGACAATTATTTGGATTTTATATTTATATAAATTATTTTTCAAAATAGTTTGAATGTGAATCGATATTTCTGGATTAAAAAAACAGTTGACCGCACCGAAATATGCAAAATTTCGTATACTTTTTAACCGTGGCCACAATATGGGGTGTAATGCTAACAAAAATAAGATGGGCTCCAAAAAAATTCTTAAGAATTAGCAAATGGGTTGTACATTATTAGAAATAATGGTAGATGGGTTGTCTGCTGTTTTCCACAGATTTGAGTCTGACTTGTGCGCCTACTACAAGTGGACGCGTATGCTTTCATAAAAAAAAGGTTGACGCACATGCAACGCCCTATCAACTTAGTCAACACACGAGAGCAGTGACTGTTGGATGTCCATCCAACGGCTGTCGTGCTTCTTCAATCTTTGCTCTTCATGCTCCAGCCGCTCAAACAAGCGCCGGCGGGACTGCCTGCTCCCTCCTCCCCGCGGCCGGCTGTGCTGCTGCGCAGGCCTCACCGCCCCACCGTACTCCCATCACTGGCCTAGCCATCCCTCTACTGACCCACACCTGCAGTTATTCTCCGGCGAAGGCAGACGAACCAGTAAACCGTCGTACAGTCATACTCCTCTCCGTGTGGGCATCCACTGCCGTGTCTTCCTCGGCTCCGCGTCGTCCCCTTCCTAGGCCTCGCCGTCGTCCACCGCCTTGGTGCTCTCAGCGCGGCGTGGTCAATGTGGTCAACGACCGACTTCCATCGGAAGAGTACTGTACATGGAGAGGCTGACAGCTGGGTCCACGGCGGCCGCAAGGAAGTGCCTCCTTATTACGCGCAAAATAATTATTCCTCCACCTGACAGTGGGGACCCACTGGACGGGCCACCATATTTCGCGAAAAAAACGTTTCCCCCTGACTGCTGGGACCTACCAGCTACACCTTCGCACGCACGGAAGTGCGTCCGGGCAAAAAAAAAAAAAACGATTCGCCAGCAGACTGCTGGGACCCACCAGCTACACCTTCGCACGCAAGGAAGTGCGTCCGGGCAAAAAAAATGATTCACCCCCCTGACTGCTGGGACCCACCAGCTACATCTTCGCATGCAAGGAATTGCATGACAGTCGGGACCCACCTGGTCGAAGCGTACGTAGCGTTGTCATTCTGGTCGCGAACGTGTACGTACATACTGACGTAGTAGAGGCGCGCACATGTCATAGTAGAGGCGCGCACATAGCATGTACACGTACGTACATCGGTCAGTGCGCAAGAAAGAAAATACGGCCACGTATGTGTACATATGGGCGGGGTCTCGAACGCCTACTCGCGCATATATACATACGGCCAGGGCTCGTGTACATTGGCTGGGTCAGAACAGAGAAACAGCGTCGTCGTCGTGTTCATGGGGAGCCAACCGGCTGGGTCGGAACGAAATGCGTGGTCGTGTTCATCGGGAGGGCTTGGACAGAATAGGCGATGGAAACGAGGCCTGGCATACCGCACAACGGAGGAAACGACCTTGTGTTCGACCGGCCACGTTCGAAACGGGATCCTGTTCATCAGGAGGGGTGTGGTGTACCACAAAACAGAGGAAACGGACCTCCTACGGTCGAAATGGGGGTCATGTTGATCGGGAGGGGTGTGGCGTATCGCAAAATGGAGGAAACGGACCTCCTACGGTCGAAATGGGGGTCCTATTGATTCGGAGGGGTGTGGCCGCAAAACGGACGAAACGGACTTGTGTTGGAGCGCTACGGTCGAAACGGGGGTCCTGTTCATCAGGAGGGGTGTGACGTACCACAAAACGGGACTCCACAGGATATTGTTCATCTCCACCGTCTATCTCCTCCAGCCTCCACGGGCTACTGTTCATCCACCGCCGACATCCTCCAGCCTTCACCTGCGACTATTCCTCCACGGACTCCTGTTCATCCAGCCTCCACCGCGCACTACTCCACCGACTACTGTTTAACCACCCCTCTCCACGGTCTCCTATTCAACCACCCCTCCATGGGCTACTGTTCATCCACCCCTCCACTGTCTACTGTTCATCCAGCCCTCCACGGGGTCGTCTTGTTCATCCAGCCCTCCACGGGGTCCTGTTCATCCAGCCCCAACCGGCTCGATCGATCGAGGTCCTATTCATCCAGAGGCAACGC
>NC_041385.1:427059823-427120850 GCF_002162155.2 Triticum dicoccoides
TATGCTCACTGTTCATCCAGAGAGGCAGCATCAATCGACTTCAGTTAGCAGAAGTAGCGAAGGAATCGATCACTCGGGTTCAGTAACGCGTAGCCTGCAGTGCAATCGCTCGGGTTCAGTTAGAGCCCAACGCCTCGCACACATGCGCATCGATCGGCCCCCGACCTCCCACCATAACCGGGAACTCCCCTAAATTCCCCCCCTCGCTTCTACCATGGTTTTTTCCTCATGGACGGCCCAAAGAATGTCATGCAGCTGCGTCTCCGGCCCGCCCAGGACGAAAACCCCATTTTCTGTCATGATTATCGTCATAGAAGTGTCATATGTATGACAAAAAAAAATTCGTTTGGCCCAAAATGTCACGGATGTGTCTTTTTTTTGTAGTGGTTGGACAAAATATGTCATGCAAGTTCTTTTCCATAAGCACGTATGACTATATAAGGAATACATGCCTACATTACATTGATGAATTGGAGCTAGTTCTATGTCACCCTATGTTATAGCTATTACATGAGGAATCACATCCAACATAATTATCCATCACTGATCTAATGCCTACGAGCTTTTCACATCTTGTGTTTTGCTTATTTATTTTTCCGTTGCTATTGTTACAATTCCTACAAAACTATTACCTTTACTTTTGCCACTGTTACCATTACTATCATACTACTTTGCTACAAAATACTTTGTTGCAGATACTAAGTTATCCAGGTGTGGTTGAATTGACAACTCAACTGCTGATACTCAATAATATTCTTTGGCTCCCCTTGTGTCGAATCAATAAATTTGGGTTGAATACTTTACCCTCGAAAGCTGTTGCGATCCCCTACACTTGTGGGTTATCAAGACTAATTTGTGGCGCCATTGCCGGGGAGCATAGCTCTATTCCTTGAGTCACTTGGGATTTATATCTGTTGATCACTATGAAGAACTTGAAAGACGAAAGAACCAAGATTTTGCCCTCAACTACGAGGGGGGGGGGGGGTAAGGAACTGCCATCTAGCTCTACACTAGATTCTCCTTCTGTTATTAGTAAGCTTGCAACACCTAAACCTGCTACTGCTATGAATTCTGATATGTCGCATGTTATTGATAATGTCACTTCTGCTATGCATGATACTTATGATGAAACTACTTCTGTGCATGATACTACTTTGCCATTAGGTGAATTTCTTGATGAACAACTTGCTAGGGTTAGAGAGAATGAAATTATTGAGGATTCTATTATTGATGATAGTGGTGATGAAAGTTCTCCCCCTGATTGTGAATTACCTGTTGTTCCTAAGGGTTATGTTATGGATGAGGAAGCTGCTAGAGCTATATTTGCTTGTAAAGATAGAAATGATCTTCAAAAGTTATTAGCTAAATGGAAGCGGCAGTCTCTTAATGCTAGAATGAAACCTGACCCTGCTTTTGCTACTTCACCTATATGTGTTACTGATAAGGATTATGAATTCTCTGTTGATCCTGAGATTATTACTTTGGTTGAATCTGAAACTGTTGTGGCACATCTTACCAAGTTAAATGATATAGCCACCCTGTTTACTAATGATGAGAAGTCTCGCTATTATTATATCCTTAAGATATTTCCATTCTCATTAAATGGTGATGCTAAGACTTGGTTTAATTCTCTTGATCCTGGTTGTGTGCGTAGTCGCCAGGATATGATTTATTACTTCTCTGCTAAATATTTCCCTCCTCATAAGAAACAAGCTGCCTTGCGGGAAATATATAATTTTGTGCAAATCAAAGAAGAGAGTCTCCCACAAGCTTGGGGGAGGCTTCTCCAGTTACTTAATGCTTTGCCTGATCATCCTCTTAAGAAAAAGGAAATACTTGATATCTTTTATAATGGACTAACCGATGCTTCCAAGGACTACTTGGATATTTGTGTTGGTTGTGTTTGCAGGGAAAGAACAGTCGACGAAGATGAATTACTATTGAATAATATGTTGACTAATGAAAATAATTGGAATCTTCCTGAGCCAATTCCTGCGGCAATTCCTGAACCAATTGAGCCAACTCCTGAGCCTATTCCTAAACCCACTCCGAAGAAGAGAGGTGTTCTATTTCTTAGTCCTGAAGATATGCAAAAGGCAAAGAAATCAATGAAAGAAAAAGGTATTAAAGCTGAAGATGTTAAGAATTTACCACCTATTGAAGAAATACATGGTCTTAGTATACCGCCTGTTGAAGAAACACATTGTCTCGATAACCCGACACAGGTAGTAAAGGTAAATTCTCTCTATAGATATGATAAAGCTGAAATTCCCTCTACTAAATTTCATAGCCCATGCTTAGATGAATTTGATGAATTTATGGCTAGACAAGAAATTTTTAGTGCTTATGTTGGTAGAGAATTAAAGAATAATGCTTTCGAGATAGGACGCTTGAGTGATTATATGGCTAGAGTTAAAGGTGAACTTAAACTCATTAGCAAATATGCTTCTATGGTTGCCACTCAAGCTAAGCAAGTACTTAAAGCTCAAAATGATTTGCTTGATGAATTAAATAATAAACCTGACTTTGCTATTAGAGTGGCTACTAGAACTGGTAGAATGACTCAGGAACCTTTGTATCCTGAAGGCCACCCTAAGAGGATCGAGCAAGATTCTTAGAGAAATAATTTAGAGGCACCTAGTTCTTCTAAAAAGAAGAAAAAGAAAAATGATAGGACTTTGCATGCTTCTAGTGAACCTGTTGTAGACACACCTGAGAATCCCAATGATATTTCTATTTCTGATGCTTAAACACAATCAGGTGATGAACATGAACCTAGTGATAATGTTAATGATAATGTTCATGTTGATGCTCAACCTAGCAAAAATAATCATGTAGAGACTGAACCTGCTGTTGATCTTGATAACCCACAATGAAAGAATCAACGTTATGATAAGAGAGATTTTTTGCTAGGAAGCACGGTAGAGAAAGAGAACCATGGGTTCAGAAACCCAAGCCCTTTCCTCCTAAACCATCCAAGAGAAAGGATGATGAGGATTTCGAGCGCTTTGCTGAAATGATTAGACCTATCTTCTTACGTATGCGCTGAACTGATATGCTTAAAGTAAATCCTTATCCTAAATATATGAAGGATATCATTACAAATAAAAGAAAGATACCGGAAGCTGAAATTTCCACCATGCTTGCTAATTACACCTTTAAGGGTGGAATACCAAAGAAACTTGGAGACCCTGGGGTACCAACTATACCATGCTCCATTAAAAGAAACTATGTTAAAATTGCTTTATGTGATCTTGGAGCCGGTGTTTGTGTTATGCCTCTCTTTATATCATAGACTTGAATTGAATAAGTTGACACCTACTGAAATATCTTTGCAAATGGCTGATAAATCAATTACTATACCTGTCAGTATTTGTGAGGATGTGCCTGTCGTGGTTGCAAATGTCACTATCTTAACGGACTTTGTTATTCTTGATATTCCCGAGGATGATAGTATGTCGATTATCCTTGGTAGACCCTTTTTGAATACTGCAGGGGCTGTTATTGATTGCAACAAAGGCAATGCCACTTCTCATATTAATGGTAATGAGCATACGGTACACTTTCCGAGGAAACAATCTCAAGTTCATAGCATCAATTCTATTGGAAAAGTTCCAACTATCATTATTGGAGGTTTTGAATTTCCTCTTCCTACTATCAAGAAAAAGTATGATATTCTTATTGTTGGGGATTTTCATATCCCCATTGAGGTAACTTAGTGTTATTCGAAATTTCTCCGGTTCCGTGTTATTCGGAATGAGTTTGTTAACAAGACTTGATCAACCATGTTAGTGGATTCATTTTGATGATCCTGAGATGGATGAAACTAGAAGGCACAACCTTCTGTACCCTCCTTTTACTTTCTGTTATTTAGAATAAATAAAGCAAAAATAGTATTCTCCGTCTGTTTTCTGAATTATCCGTGCAATAAAAAAATATCCCGAAAATAGAAGTGCTCCAAATGCCCTGCAAATTTAGTATGATTTTTTATGGAATATTTGAGGATTTTAGGCACTGAAAACACTAGAGGAGGGGCAAGCACTAGGCCACGAGAGTGGAGGGCGCGCCCACACCCCCTGGGCGCGCCCCCTGTCTCATGGGCCCCTGGTGGCCCCCCTCCACTTATGCTAGCACCCACACACTCCATCTTCTTCCCACAAAAATCCCATCCAGCTCAAGCATGAGTTCTAGCTCATTTTGCTACGATTTTCGATCTCCTTGCTCAAAGCTCCATTCACAAAACTGCTTTGGGAGATTGTTGCTTGGTATGTGACTCCTCTATTGGTCCAATTAGTTTTTGTTCTAGTGCTTTATTCTTTGCAAATTTTTGCTGCATAGGTGTCCTGTTATTGAGCTTGCATGTCAAATTTATGAGGTCCCAAGTAATTCTAATGCATGATATAGGCTCTAGGCACTTGTAGGAGTAGTTGCTATCAATCTTGTTTAGTTTTATTCACTTTTATTTTGAAGTTACTAAAATTTCAGAAATTTTCAGAAAATGTTAAGGAGATTTTTGAGGGGCTCTTCTAGCCAAGGCTCCCAGGGAAAACAAGCTAAAGAGAAGGAAAAGGCCAAGTATAATCTTCCTCGCATAGCGGAAGTACGACCGTGTGAATGGCCATGCGATAATTTCTTGAGAGAAGATGGAATTTATGAAGATTTTTATTCTTTGATCAAGAATGCAGGCCTCACCGATTTCCTCCATGATCAAATCGATCAGTATCTCTTACTCACCAATACTTTTGTGCAAAACTTTTATTATTATCCTAAGAAGTCACCGCCTTCAGTATCATTTCATTTATATGATGAATTCAGGGAAATGTCTTTACGTAATTTTTGCGCGGTATGTAGGATACCCTTTGAGGGAAAATTAGATGAACCACATTGTAAAGATGTGGATGGCTTTGTTAACACTATCACTGTAGGGGATCCAAAGAAGGGTTCCGATGCGAGAATCTCTAGCATACACTTTCCTGTTTTACGCTACTTTGCCATATTTGCTAGTAGATGCCTTATTTGTCATGGAAATAGTGGAAACTTCAATGTTCCTGATATTATTATTCTTCACCATGCCTTGTTTGGAGATAATAGTTTTATTATGGGTGTCGTTATTGCTAAACGGCTAAGCCTGAATCGTACAAAAGGCCCCATCTTAGGAGATTACAAGAGCATGGTAGCACATGAGTTCATTGTTGACAACAAAGATAATATGCTCCTATATAACCTGAGATTTAATAAGAAACACAACGAGACTATTATTTTGCCTGCACCTTTGTTGTTGATTTGATTGCGGATAATTTTCTTGTCACTCCGGAAGTAGTGTACGCTCATCGAGGCCAAGCATCCACTCCAGAACCTGAGCCTGAGCCGGAACCTGCACTGGACCCTTATCGAGCATCATCTTACCAGTGGGATCCAGAGGAGACGACCATCCAGTGTTATCCTGATTACACGCCTCAGTACACCGGGGAGAGTAGTCACGGTCCATGGCATTAGACCAACTTAGGTTTGAGGAGTTCATGACTGTTGTCGCTCTCTCAGTTGGTTGCTTCCCAGTCTTTTGCTAGCCTTCACCTGTACTAAGCGGGAATACTGCTTGTGCATCCAAACTCCTTAAACCCCAAAGTTATTCCATATGAGTCCACCATACCTTCCTATATGCGGTATTTACCTGCCGTTCCAAGTAAATTTGTATGTGCCAAACTCCAAACCTTCAAATGAAATTCTGTTTTGTATGCTCGAGCAGCTCATGTTTCAACTAGGGCTGCCTATATCTTCCATGCTAGGTGGGTTATTCTCAAGAGGAGTGGACTCCGCTCCTCATTCACGAGAAAGGGCCGGTAACCGGGATGCCCAGTCCCATGATCCAAAAAGATCAAAGCAAATGAATATAATTAAACAAAACTCCCCCAGGGCTATTGTTAGTTGGAGGCACTCGTTGTTTCGAGCAAGCCATGGATTGATGCTTGTTGGTGGTGGGGGAGTATAAACTTTTACCATTCTGTTTGGGAACTGCCTAAAATGCATGTAGTATGGAAGATATAGCCATCTCATAGTTGTTGCATTGACAGTGAAAGTATGCCGCTCAAAATGTTATTCAATCTCTATTTTACAATCGAGCTCTGGCACCTCTACAAATCCCTGCTTCCCTCTGCGAAGGGCCCATATATTTACTTTTATGTTGAGTCATTACCTTCTTATTAAAGAGCACCCGCTGGAGAGCACACTGTCATTTGCATTCATTACTATTAGTTTATATTGGGTATGACTTGATTGGATCTCTTTTACCATGAATTACAATGTTTAGTCAGTCCTTGATCTTTAAAGGTGCTCTGCATTTATGTTTTGCGGTCTCAGAAAGGGCTAGCGAGATACCATTTTGTTATATCATATTATGATTGTTTTGAGAAATTGTTGTCATCCGAGTTTTATTAATATGGCTCGCTAGCTGATTATGCCATTGATATGATTAATTGTGAGACCTAAGTGTTATTGTGAGTATGGTTAGTTCATAAAATTGCTGAAACTTGAATGCTGGCTTTACATATTTACAACAACAAGAGCAAACAGAGTTTGCTAAAGATTTTCTTTATCACTTTCAGTTTATCAGCTGAATTGCTTGAGGACAAGCAAAGGTTTAAGCTTGGAGGAGTTGATACGTCTCCAACGTATCTACTTTTCCAAACACTTTTGCCCTTGTTTTGGACTCTAACTTGCATGATTCGAATGAAACTAACCCGGACTGACGCTGTTTTCAGCAGAACTTCCATGATGTTGTTCTATGTGTAGAAAACAAAAGTTCTCGGAATGACCTGAAAATCCACGGAGGCAAGTTTCGGAAAGTATAAAAAATACTGGCGAAAGAATCAAGAACAGGGGGCCCACACCCTGTCCACGAGGGTGGGGGGCGTGCCCACCCCCCTGGGCGCGCCCCCTGTCTCGTGCGCCCCCTGAGGCTCCGCCGACCTCAACTCCAACTCCATATATTCCGTCTCATGGAGAAAAAAAATCAAAAAGAAAGTTTCATCGCGTTTGACGATACGGAGCCGCCGCCAAGCCCTAATCTCTCTCGGGAGGGCTAAGCTGGAGTCCGCCCGGAGCTCCAGAGAGGGGGATTCGTCACCGTCGTCATCATCAACCATCCTCCATCACCAATTTCATGATGCTCACCGCCGTGCGTGAGTAATTCCATCGTAGGCTTGGTGGACGGTGATGGGTTGGATGAGATTTACCATGTAATCAAGTTAGTTTTGTTAGGGTTTGATCCCTAGTGTCCACTATGTTCTGAGATTGATGTTGCTATCACTTTGCTATGCTTAATGCTTGTCACTAGGGCCCGAGTGCCATGATTTCAGATCTGAACCTATTATGTTTTCATGAATATATGTGTGTTCTTGATCCTATCTTGCAATTATATAGTCACCTATTATGTGTTATGATCCGACAACCCCGAAGTGACAATAATCGGGATACTTCTCAGTGATGACCATAGTTTGAGGAGTTCATGTATTCACTATGTGCTAATGCTTTGTTCCGGTTCTCTATTAAAAGGAGGCCTTATTATCCCTTAGTTTCCACTAGGACCCCGCTGCCACGGGAGGGTAGGTCAAAAGATGTCATGCAAGTTCTTTTCCATAAGCACGTATGACTATATACGGAATACATGCCCACATTACATTGATGAATTGGAGCTAGTTCTGTGTCACCCTATGTTATAGCTATTACATGAGGAATCGCATCGGACATAATTATCCATCACTGATCCAATGCCTACGAGCTTTTCACATCTTGTGTTTCGCTTATTTACTTTCCATTGCTATCGTTACAATTCCTACAAAACTATTATCTTTACTTTTGCCACTGTTACCATTACTATCATACTACTTTGCTACTAAATACTTTGCTGCAGATACTAAGTTATCGAGGTGTGGTTGAATTGACAACTCAACTGTTAATACTCAATAATATTCTTTGGCTCCTCTTGTGTCGAATCAATAAATTTGGGTTGAATACTTTACCCTCGAAAGCTGTTCCGATCCCCTACACTTGTGGGTTATCAAATGTCCGGCCTACGGACGACCGGCACGTCTCGGACGTCCGGTATTTCCACCACAGAACCATATCTATGGATTTCTGGGCCTCTCCGGACGTCCGGGCTTTGGATGACCGGCACGGCTCGGACGTCCGTGTGCTGTGTACAGATTCGTGGCTTAGGTGTTCCCAGCGGCCGGACGACCGATAATTGTCGGACGTCCGGACATATTTGTGCCACCGGACGTCCGGTGTTGTCCGGACGTCTGACCCCTTCTGTGCACTTATGTGGCTCAAACGGTCACTTTTTCCACACCCACTATATATAGGCTTCTCCCTTCCACGGGATGAGGTTGACCATTCACTTTGAGCTTGCCAAGAACATTTTTCACTCTCTCTCTCAATCCTCTACACCGAATCCTAGATCCCCAAGTGATTTAGGAACATTTGAGAGAAGTTCTCCAATCAAGTGATAGATCCACTCCTTCCCCTTCTTTGCACCAAAGGAATGTGTGATTTGAGAAAGTCTTGAGCTTTTCCCCATCGTTCTTATTACTCTTGAGGTTGGAGACTCCTAGGCAGTAGGAGTGTTTTCGGAGAGGAATCAACCCTTGTGATTACCCCCGGAAAAGTTTGTGAGGGTTTGGAGACCACCCCAAGGTCTACCACTAGTGGTTGAGAAACGCCTCCGTGTCTCAAAGGGAGAATAGGGTGAGCCTTCATGGCGTTAGTGTGCCTTCGTGGTAACATCCACCTCTCTAATGGTGAATAGCTTCCCTCCAAGTAAGTGAACATCGGCATACATCCTTGTCTCCTGGAGTTGCGGTTATTCCTAACCCTAACTTTCTACTTATGGTTACTTGTCTCTTAGCACTTACTTATATCATATAGTGCTTTCTTACTTACATGCTCGTGTTACTTTCTTAGTACTTAGTACTCACTTGCAATTGTTAGGCTCACCTTCATATTCCGCATTATTGCCTAAAATTTCTAAGTAATAATTAAATTTGTAAATGTACCTATTCACCCCCCTCTAGGTCCATCTCGATCCTTTCAATTGGTATCAGAGCATCGTTCTCTATTCTTGTGGCTTAACCGCCCTAGAGTGAGATGAACCCCGATGGGACTCCCTTAGTTGCAGATCTGAAGGATAAAGGCGAGGCTTCTCCTGAAGTCAAGTCCTTTACGTCTGAGGATCTGGAACGGGCCCTTGCTAAGCAAAAAGAGGAGCATGATGCTTTTCTTGAGGCCTTGGTCCAAATGAGATTAGCCATGTTGTCCACAGTGCTTGCACCACTCTCGGGTGGTGCGGCTTCGAGGCCAACTGTGCCTGATCCGTCACTTGGTCAACAACCTCCTAGCAATGAACACTACAGTGTTCCTTGGCTTTATGCAAGACCTCAGTTTGAGAAACCGAGATACAATCCTCAAGGCAAACCTCCTTTACTTGATGCCACTTCTGATTTTTCCTTGTGTAGAGTTGCTACGCGGGATCATCTTCGATATGGAAACGATGAGATGCTGGAGATCTTGGAGTATGGTTACCATGTGGTTGATCCAAAGAATCCTACACCAAGAGAAATTTATGACAAGAATCTCAATGACACTGCAATCATGTGTATAAGGAGAGGTATGGTTGAAAAGCAAAGGAGACCGTTCATACACATCACAAGTGCCAAGGAACTATGGGAAAGTATTATAAGATCCAAGACCAGGACCTCTACCCTCCGGAGTGCTCAATATGAAACTGCCAAGGGGCAATTGCAAAACTTTTGTATGGAGAAAGGTGAAACCCCCAATCAACTCCTTGAGCGTCTCATGACTCTCACTGCTGACATTGAGTCGTGTGAGTGTGACAAGACACAATATGGATTCAACATGACTAAGTGATTCCTTGTGGATAAGTTGTTTCATGCTCTTGCCCCATATCACCATAAAATGGTGTGGGACATAAGACAACACCATGCCTTCAAGGAAATGACTACAGATGACATCATATCCACCTTCCAACTATTTGAAGAGTCAAAGGCTAATGCCACAAAACATCTTGCCATGCATGGTACCCCAACATCAAATATCAATCTTGCATTGAAGGCCAAGCATGTATGTGAAGATGAGCAAAGTGAAGAATAAGAATAAGAAGATGATGATGATGAAGATGGTGATGAGATTGAATTCGATGAGGGCCCTTCTTTTGAAGACATGGCTCTCTTTGTCAACAAGTTTCGAGCGGGAAAATTCAAGGGAAGATTTCAAAAGAAGAAAGTAAGAAAATGCTACAACTGTGAAGAAACCAACCACTTCTCCAACAAGTGCCCTTATGAGGAGAGAGAGGATAAACCAAGGTTTCCCAAGACCTTTCCAAAGAAGAAGTTACCAAATCCTTTGAACTCCAAGCTCAAGAAGAGAGATGGGAAAGCAATGGTTGCTCAAGAAGAATCCGATCCGGATGATGTTAGTGGTGTTGCCGGAGTTGCTCAAGACCCTCAAAACACTTTGAGGTTAACAAGAGTGGTGACGTGGTCACCTATAACTACATGAAAGACTACAAGGGCAATGCTCACAAGTGCCTAATGGCAAAGGCCGTGGTAGAAGATGGAGAGGACCAAAGCTCTCCTGACAAGGTCAAGGTAACCCCACGATCAAATCCCCCTCTTTTCACTCCTTCTACTCCTAATGATGAGTATCTTGATGCTGAGGATAGTTATGAGGATGATGATCTAGATGATCCGATGCTTGCTAAACTTAATAAGTTCATGTGCCCCCTCAAAGGAAAGAAGCTCACTATGTTTAGTATTTTTATGGAGATGGTGAGTAAGCACACCATCACCATTAAGGAACTCAAAACCCTCATCACCGAGGAAAAGGAAAAATGTGAAATCCTTGAGCGGAAAGTCCAATATGAGGAAGCACGAAATGATGAACTATTCTTAAAGATTGGTGCAAACATTGATGTTCATACTAAAGATCTTGCCTCCTTGAAAAAGGCTATTGACTCTTGAGAAGATTTGATGAATGATAAAAGTAAGCTTGTGAAGTCTCGTGCTTCTCTCTCTAAGGATTGTGAGCTTCTATCTGTGTCCCTCAAGACTAAGGAATAAGAGCTCACCCTTCTTACAAAGAGTTTTGAGACGCTCAAACTTATCTTGAAACTCTAGCCAAGGCTTACTCTTCTCCTATTATCGATGTTGATGCTTGTACTACTAACTCTGGTAGTGATCTAGCATCTATTCTTGAGGAAAATCGCTTCCTCAAGGCTCAAATCAAGAAAGGTATCATGACATGTGCTCAAGGGCAAAAGAAACTTAATGAGATATTGAGCCAACACAGTGAGGTGTTTGCCAAAGAGGGACTCGGGTTTGACCCAAGCACAAGCAAGAAGAAGACATCCTCTCAAAAGTGCACAACCCCTCTAAAGGAAACATTTGTGCGAGAAGGGCACAAGGAGCAAGGTAAGGTTTTTCGTGGGAAGGCCACAAGGGGCATGCCCACTCTCAACAAGCCAAAAGAGTCCATGCCTCCATCCTATGTTCTTCGTAAGACTAAGGATGGAGAATTCTATGCAAAATTTGTTGGTCCTCGAAATGCATTCCGATTCTATGCTATTTGGGTCCCTAAGAACCTTGTGACTAACTTGAGAGGTCCCATTGCAAAATGGGTACCTCTAACCAAGTCATAATTGTGTGTAGGTTGCCTTCTCCGGTGGAGTAAAATGGGTGATTGATAGTGGATGTTCCAATCATATGACCGGAGATAGCAAATTGCTCTATGATTTCATGGAAGCTATTCAACCATTCATGAGTATTATGTTTGGTGGAGGTTCAAAAGGACATGTACTCGGGTTGGGCAAGGTGGCTATCACAAATGACACGTCTCTTGCAAATGTCATGCTTGTCCAATCCCTTAAATACCATTTGCTTTCTATTCGCCAATTGGCTTCTGTTGGTTATGATACACCTTTTGGACTAACGGATGTGAAAGTCTGTAAGAGAGATACTCTCGAAGTGGCCTTTTTTTGGAGAGTTGGATGGCAACCTCTACACGGTTGATTTCTCGAAAGAGAGCACATTCCATGAAACTTGTCTAATGGCCAACGCCGACAAGGGATGGATTTGGCATCGCCGGCTAGCCCATGTCGGCATGCGACATCTTAAAGATCTCTTAAAAGGAAATCACATACTTGGACTAACCAATGTCTCTTTTGAGAAAGATCGTGTGTGTAGTGCATGCATAGCCGGGAAGCAACATCAATCAAAGCACCCACCCAAGAACATTGTGTCTACATCAAGGCCTCTGGAGCTTCTTCATGCGGATCTTTTTGGGCCTCCTTCATGGGATAGTTTTTGTGGGAAAAAGTATGGACTTGTCATTGTTGACGATTACTCAAGATATACATGGGTGTTTTTCCTTAAGTCCAAGGATGATACCGGTTTTTGTCACAATTATCGTCATAGAAGTGTCATATGTATGACAGAAAAAAATTCGTTTGGCCCAAAATGTCATGGATGTGTCTTTTTTTTGTAGTGGTTGGACAAAAGATGTCATGCAAGTTCTTTTCCATAAGCACGTATGACTATATATGGAATACATGCCTACATTACATTGATGAATTGGAGCTAGTTCTGTGTCACCCTATGTTATAGCTATTACATGAGGAATCACATCCAACATAATTATCCATCACTGATCTAATGCCTACGAGCTTTTCACATCTTGTGTTTTGCTTATTTATTTTTCCGTTGCTATTGTTACAATTCCTACAAAACTATTACCTTTACTTTTGCCACTGTTACCATTACTATCATACTACTTTGCTACTAAATACTTTGCTGCAGATACTAAGTTATCCAGGTGTGGTTGAATTGACAACTCAACTGCTGATACTCAATAATATTCTTTGGTTCCCCTTGTGTCGAATCAATAAATTTGGGTTGAATACTTTACCCTCGAAAGCTGTTGCGATCCCCTACACTTGTGGGTTATCAAGACTAATTTCTGGCGCCATTGCCGGGGAGCATAGCTCTATTCCTTGAGTCACTTGGGATTTATATTTGTTGATCACTATGAAGAACTTGAAAGATGAAAGAACCAAGATTTTGCCCTCAACTACGAGGGGAGGTAAGGAACTGCCATCTAGCTCTACACTAGATTCTCCTTCTGTTATTAGTAAGCTTGCAACACCTAAACCTGCTACTGCTATGAATTCTGATATGTCGCATGTTATTGATGATGTCACTTCTGCTATGCATGATACTTATGATGAAACTACTTCTGTGCGTGATACTACTTTGCCATTAGGTGAATTTCTTGATGAACAACTTGCTAGGGTTAGAGAGAATGAAATTATTGAGGACGCTATTATTGATGATAGTGGTGATGAAAGTTCTCCCCCTGATTGTGAATTACCTGTTGTTCCTGAGGGTTATGTTATGGATGAGGAAGCTGCTAGAGCTATATTTGCTTGTAAAGATAGAAATGATCTTCAAAAGTTATTAGCTAAATGGAAGCAGCAGTCTCTTAATGCTAGAATGAAACCTGACCCTGCTTTTGCTACTTCACCTATATGTGTTACTGATAAGGATTATGAATTCTCTATTGATCCAGAGATTATTACTTTGGTTGAATCTAAAACTGTTGTGGCACATCTTACCAAGTTAAATGATATAGCCACCCTGTTTACTAATGATGAGAAGTCTCGCTATTATTATATCCTTAAGATATTTCCATTCTCATTAAATGGTGATGCTAAGACTTGGTTTAGTTCTCTTGATCCTGGCTGTGTGCGTAGTCGCCAGGATATGATTTATTACTTCTCTGCTAAATATTTCCCTCCTCATAAGAAACAAGCTGCCTTGCGGGAAATATATAATTTTGTGCAAATCAAAGAAGAGAGTCTCCCACAAGCTTGGGGGAGGCTTCTCCAGTTACTTAATGCTTTGCCTGATCATCCTCTTAAGAAAAAGGAAATACTTGATATCTTTTATAATGGACTAACCGATGCTTCCAAGGACTACTTGGATAGTTGTGTTGGTTGTGTTTGCAGGGAAAGAACAGTCGACGAAGCTGAATTACTATTGAATAATATGTTGACTAATGAAAATAATTGGACTCTTCCTGAGCCAATTCCTACGGCAATTCCTGAACCAATTGAGCCAACTCCTGAGCCTATTCCTAAACCCACTCCGAAGAAGAGAGGTGTTCTATTTCTCAGTCCTGAAGATATGCAAGAGGCAAAGAAATCAATGAAAGAAAAAGGTATTAAAGCTAAAGATGTTAAGAATTTACCACCTATTGAAGAAATACATGGTCTTAGTATACCGCCTGTTGAAGAAACACATTGTCTCGATAACCCGACACAGGTAGTAAAGGTAAATTCTCTCTATAGATATGATAATCTGAAATTCCCTCTACTAAATTTCATATCCCATGCTTAGAGGAATTTGATGACTTTATGGCTAGACAAGAAATTTTTAATGCTTATGTTGGTAGAGAATTAAAGAATAATGCTTTCGAGATAGGACGCTTGAGTGATTATATGGCTAGAGTTAAAGGTGAACTTAAACTCATTAGCAAATATGCTTCTATGGTTGCTACTCAAGCTAAGCAAGTACTTAAAGCTCAAAATGATTTGCTTGATGAATTAAATAATAAACCTGACTTTGCTATTAGAGTGGCTACTAGAACTGGTAGAATGACTCAGGAACCTTTGTATCCTGAAGGCCACCCTAAGAGGATCGAGCAAGATTCTTAGAGAAATAATTTAGAGGCACCTAGTTCTTCTAAAAAGAAGAAAAAGAAAACTGATAGGACTTTGCATGCTTCTAGTGAACCTATTGTAGACACACCTGAGAATCCCAATGATATTTCTATTTCTAATGTTGAAACACAATCAGGTGATGAACATGAACCTAGTGATAATGTTAATGATAATGTTCATGTTGATGCTCAACCTAGCAAAAATAATCATGTAGAGATTGAACCTGCTGTTGATCTTGATAACCCACAATCAAAGAATCAACGTTATGATAAGAGAGATTTTTTGCTAGGAAGCACGGTAGAGAAAGAGAACCATGGGTTCAGAAACCCAAGCCCTTTCCTCCTAAACCATCCAAGAGAAAGGATGATGAGGATTTCGAGCGCTTTGCGTAAATGATTAGACCTATCTTCTTACGTATGCGCTGAACTGATATGCTTAAAGTAAATCCTTATCCTAAATATATGAAGGATATCATTACAAATAAAAGAAAGATACCGGAAGCTGAAATTTCCACCATGCTTGCTAATTACACCTTTAAGGGTGGAATACCAAAGAAACTTGGAGACCCCGGGGTACCAACTATACCATGGTCCATTAAAAGAAACTATGTTAAAATTGCTTTATGTGATCTTGGAGCCGGTGTTTGTGTTATGCCTCTCTTTATATCATAGACTTGAATTGAATAAGTTGACACCTACTGAAATATATTTGCAAATGGCTGATAAATCAACTACTATACCTGTCGGTATTTGTGAGGATGTGCCTGTCGTGGTTGCAAATGTCACTATCTTAACGGACTTTGTTATTCTTGATATTCCCAAGGATGATAGTATGTCAATTATCCTTGGTAGACCCTTTTTGAATACTGCAGGGGCTGTTATTGATTGCAACAAAGGCAATGCCACTTTTCATATTAATGGTAATGAGCATACGGTGCACTTTCCGAGGAAACAATCTCAAGTTCATAGCATCAATTCTATTGGAAAAGTTCCAACTATCATTATTGGAGGTTTTGAATTTCCTCTTCCTACTGTCAAGAAAAAGTATGATATTCTTATTGTTGGGGATTTTCATATCCCCATTGAGGTAACTTAGTGTTATTCGAAATTTCTCCGGTTTCGTGTTATTCGGAATGAGTTTGTTAACAAGACTTGATCAACCATGTTAGTGGATTCGTTTTGATGATCCTGAGATGGATGAAACTAGAAGGCACAACCTTCTGTACCCTCCTTTTACTTTCTATTATTTAGAATACAACAACAACAGCAAAGCCTTTAGTCCCAAACAAGTTGGGGTAGGCTAGAGGTGAAACCCATAAGATCTCGCAACCAACTCATGGCTCTGGCACATGGATAGCAAGCTTCCACGCACCCCTGTCCATAGTTAGCTCTTTGTCGATACTCCAATCCTTCAGGTCTCTCTTAATGGACTCCTCCCATGTAAAAATCGGTCGACCCCGCCCCCTCTTGACATTCTCCGCACGCTTTAGCCGTCCTCTATGCACTGGAGCTTCTGGAGGCCTGCGCTGAATATGCCCAAACCATCTCAAACGATGTTGGACAAGCTTCTCCTCAATTGATGCTACCCCAACTCTATCTCATATATCATCATTCCGGACTCGATCCTTCCTCGTGTGGCCACACATCCATCTCAACATACGCATCTCCGCCACACCTAACTGTTGAACATGTCGCCTTTTAGTCGGCCAACACTCCGCGCCATACAACATTGCGGGTCGAACCGCCGTCCTGTAGAACTTGCCTTTTAGCTTTTGTGGCACTCTCTTGTCACAGAGAATGCCAGAAGCTTGGCGCCACTTCATCCATCCGGCTTTGATTCGATGGTTCACATCTTCATCAATACCCCCATCCTCCTGCAACATTGACCCCAAATACCGAAAGGTGTCCTTCCGAGGTACCACCTGGCCATCAAGGCTAACCTCCTCCTCCTCACAGCTAGTAGTACTGAAACCGCACATCATGTACTCGGTTTTAGTTCTACTAAGCCTAAACCCTTTCGATTCCAAGGTTTGTCTCCATAACTCTAACTTCCTATTTACCCCCGTCCGACTATCGTCAACTAGCACCACATCATCCGCAAAGAGCATACACCATGGGATATCTCCTTGTATACCCCTTGTGACCTCATCCATCACCAAAGCAAAAAAGATAAGGGCTCAAAGCTGACCCCTGATGCAGTCCTATCTTAATCGGGAAGTCATCGGTGTCGACATCACTTGTTCGAACACTTGTCACAACATTATTGTACATGTCCTTGATGAGGGTAATGTACTTTGCTGGGACTTTGTGTTTCTCCAAGGCCCACCACATGACATTCCGCGGTATCTTATCATAGGCCTTCTCCAAGTCAATGAACACCATATGCAAGTCCTTCTTATGCTCCCTATATCTCTCCATAAGTTGTCGTACCAAGAAAATGGCTTCCATGGTCGACCTCCCAGGCATGAAAACAAACTGATTTTTGGTCACGCTTGTCATTCTTCTTAAGCGGTGCTCAATGACTCTCTCCCATAGCTTCATTGTATGGCTCATCAGCTTAATTCCACGGTAATTAGTACAACTCTGAACACCCCCCTTGTTCTTGAAGATTGGTACTAATATACTCCGTCTCCATTCTTCTGGCATCTTGTTTGCCCGAAAAATGAGGTTGAAAAGCTTGGTTAGCCATACTATTGCTATGTCCTCGAGACCTTTCCACACCTCAATGGGGATACAATCAGGGCCCATCGCCTTGCCTCCTTTCATCCTTTTTAAAGCCTCCTTCACCTCAGACTCCTGGATGCGCCGCACAAAACGCATGCTGGTCTCATCAAAGGAGTCATTCAGTTCAATGGTAGAACTCTCATTCTCCCCATTGAACAGCTTGTCAAAGTACTCCCGCCATCTATGCTTAATCTCTTCGTCCTTCACCAAGAGTTGGCCTGCTCCGTCCTTGATGCATTTGACTTGGCCAATATCCCTCGTCTTCCTCTCCCGGATCTTAGCCATCTTATAGATGTCCCTTTCACCTTCCTTCGTGCCTAACCGTTGGTAGAGGACCTCATATGCCCGACCCCTTACTTCACCAATAGCTCGCTTTGCGGCCTTCTTCGCCATCTTGTACTTCTCTATGTTGTCTGCACTCCTATCCAGGTATAGGCATCTAAAGCAATCTTTCTTCACTTTAAGCGCCTTCTGGACATCATCATTCCACCACCAGGTATCCTTATCTTCGCTTCTCCTTCCCCTGGACACTCCAAACTCCTCCGAGGCCACCTTACGAATGCAAGTCGCCATCTTCATCCACACATTGTCCGCATCCCCTCCTTCCTCCCAAGGGCCCTCCTTACATACCCTCTCCTTGAACACCTGAGCTACCTCCCCCTTGAGCTTCCACCACTTCGTTCTAGCGACCTTGGCACGCTTATCCCGCTGGACACGAATCCGAAAGCGGAAGTCAGCAACCACCAGCTTATGCTGGGGTACAACACTCTCCCCAGGTATCACCTTACAGTCTAGGCACGCACGCCTATCTTCTCTTCTCGAGAGGATGAAATCAATCTGGCTAGAGTGTTGGCCACTACTAAAAGTCACCAGATGTGATTCTCTCTTTCTAAAGAGGGTGTTAGCTACCATCATGTTGTAGGCTAGAGCAAAGCTTCAGACATCTTCTCCTTCTTGATTCCTGATGCCATAGCCAAAGCGCCCATGTGCCCCTTCAAAACCTGTGTTAGATGTACCCACGTGGCCATTGAGGTCTCCTCCTATGAAGAGCTTCTCACCAATCGGTACACTCCTAACCATGTCTTCCAAGCCTTCCCAGAACTCCCTCTTGGTGTTCTCATTGTGGCCTACTTGCGGGGCATATGCGCTGATAACATTGAGAACCAAGTCCTCAGCTACCAGCTTGACCAGGATAATCCGGTCCCCGCGTCTCCTGACGTCTACCACTCCATACTTGAGGCTCTTGTTGATCAAGATGCCTACGCCATTTCTGTTTGCAGCCGTCCCCGTGTACCACAGCTTGAAGCCGGTATCCTCCACCTCCTTCGCCTTCTGTCCTCTCCATTTGGTTTCTTGGACGCAAAGGATATCAACACCTCTCCTCACTTCTGCATCAACTAGCTCCCGAAGCTTCCCTGTCAGAGACCCTACGTTCCAGCTACCTAAGCGAATCCTCCTAGGCTCGGCTAGCTTCCTTACCCTTCGCACTCGTCGAGTCAAATGCGAAGACCCTTGCTCATTTTCCACTACATCCGGGCGCCAATGTAGCGCGCCACTAAGGATGCGACGACCCGATCCTCGCTCACTTGCCACCGTATCCGGATCAAGATACGGCGCGCCACTTGGGGGGTGACGGCCCAGCCCTTGCCCATTTTCCACCACACCCGGGTTCCGATGTGGCGCGTCGCTGAGAGGGTTACGCCCCAACAAATATCTATTATTTAGACTAAATAAAGCAAAAATAGTATTATCCGTCTGTTTTCTGAATTATCCGTGCAATAAAAAAATATCCCAAAAATAGAAGTGCTCCAAATGCCCTGCAAATTTAGTATGATTTTTTATGGAATATTTGAGGATTTTAGGCACTGAAAACACTGGAGGAGGGGCAAGCACCAGGCCACGAGAGTGGAGGGCGCGCCCACACCCCCTGGGCGCGCCCCCTGTCTCATGGGCCCCTGGTGGCCCCCCTCCACTTATGCCAGCACCCACACACTCCATCTTCTTCCCAAAAAAATCCCATCCAGCTCAAGCACGAGTTCTAGCTCATTTTGCTACGATTTTCGATCTCCTTTCTCAAAGCTCCATTCACAAAACTGCTTTGGGAGATTGTTGCTTGGTATGTGACTCCTCTATTGGTCCAATTAGTTTTTGTTCTAGTGCTTTATTCTTTGCAAATTTTTGCTGCATAGGTGACCCTGTTATTGAGCTTACATGTCAAATTTATGAGGTCCCAAGTAATTCTAATGCATGATATAGGCTCTAGGCACTTGTAGGAGTAGTTGCTATCAATCTTGTTTAGTTTTATTCACTTTTATTTTGAAGTTACTAAAATTTCAGAAATTTTCAGAAAATGTTAAGGAGATTTTTGAGGGGCTCTTCTAGACAAGGCTCCCAGGGAAAACAAGCTGAAGAGAAGGAAAAGGCCAAGTATAATCTTCCTCGCATAGCGGAAGTATGACCGTGTGAATGGCCATGCGATAATTTCTTGAGAGAAGATGGAATTTATGAAGATTTTTATTCTTTGATCGAGAATGCAGGCCTCACCGATTTCCTCCATGATCAAATCGATCAGTATCTCTTACTCACCAATACTTTTGTGCAAAACTTTTATTATTATCCTAAGAAGTCACCGCCTTCAGTATCATTTCATTTATATGATGAATTCAGGGAAATGTCTTTACGTAATTTTTGCACGGTATGTAGGATACCCTTTGAGGGAAAATTAGATGAACCACATTGTAAAGATGTGGATGGCTTTGTTAACACTATCACTGTAAGGGATCCAAAGAAGGGTTCCGATGCGAGAATCTCTAGCATACACTTTCCTGTTTTACGCTACTTTGCCATATTTGCTAGTAGATGCCTGATTGGTCATGGAAATAGATGCTTGATTGGTCATGGAAATAGTGGAAACTTCAATGTTCCTGATATTATTATTCTTCACCATGCCTTGTTTGGAGATAATAGTTTTAATATGTGTGTCGTTATTGCTAAACGGCTAAGCCTGAATCATACAAAAGGCCCCATCTTAGGAGATTACAAGAGCATGGTAGCACATGAGTTCATTGTTGACAACAAAGATAAGATGCTCCTATATAACCTGAGATTTAATAAGAAACACAATGATACTATTATTTTGCCTGCACCTCTGTTGTTTGATTTGATTGCGGATAATTTTCTTGTCACTCCGGAAGCAGTGTACGCTCATCGAGGACAAGCATCCACTCTAGAACCTGAGCCTGAGCCGGGACCTGCACTGGACCCTTATCGAGCATCATCTTACCAGTGGGATCCGGAGGAGACGACCAGCCAGTGTTATCCTGATTACACGCCTCAGTACACCGGGGAGAGTAGCCGCGGTCCGTGGCATTAGACAAACTTAGGCCAAAATCCTAAGCTTGGGGGAGTACGTATTTCTCACCGACTTTACATTCATGTTCACACACTATTCTAGTCGTCGGTGCTCATACTCTTTCATTGTATTATCCATGCTAATTTAATTTTCTTTTTCTAGTTTTCTTCTTGTGTGTTTGATAAACCTTAAGAAAAACCAAAAAAATTAGTTAGTTTAATTTCCATGCTTGTAGTAGAATTAAAATGAAAACCCAAAAAGATTTCTCATTCTTCTTCTACTTGTTGGGAGCTTTCCCATGTAAATAGTTTTATTTTCTTTTCTTTCCTTTGGGGGTCGAGAGTAGAAGACCATATTGAAAATGTTTAGTGGCTCTCATATGCATGATTGTTTATTTAACTTAGAGCCCATATTACTTTGTCTTCTCCCTTGAGTTGAATGCTTGCAGATTCCAGCTTAGTCCAATGCACGTGCACTATTATTATTATACACATCGTTTTGTCGTGCAAGTGAAAGGCAATAATGACGATATATGATGGACTGGTTGAGATGAGAGAAGCTGGTATGAACTCGACCTCTCTTGTTTTTGTAAATATGATGAGTTCATCGTTCTTGATTCAGCTTATTACGAAGTAAACATATTTGCAATGACATTTAGAGGTTATAGTTGCTTGTGCCATGCTTGATTAGCTATGAGTTATAATGGTTTACCTTGCGTGCCAACATGCTATTGGAATGATTATGATGTGGTATGATGGGATGGTATCCTCCTTTGAATAAATTGAGTGACTCGACTTGGCACATGTTCACGCATGTAGTTGAAACAAATCAACATAGCCTTCATGATATTTATGTTCATGGTAGATTATATCCTACTCATGCTTGTACTCGGTGTGAATTAATTTTAATGCATGTTCATGACTGTTGTCGCTCTCTCAGTTGGTTGCTTCCCAGTCTTTTGCTAGCCTTCACCTGTACTAAGCGGGAATACTGCTTGTGCATCCAAACTCCTTAAACCCCAAAGTTATTCCATATGAGTCCACCATACCTTCCTATATGCGGTATTTACCTGCCATTCCAAGTAAATTTGTATGTGCCAAACTCCAAACCTTCAAATGAAATTCTGTTTTGTATGCTCGAGCAGCTCATGTTTCAACTAGGGCTGCCTATATCTTCCATGCTAGGTGGGTTATTCTCAAGAGGAGTGGACTCCGGTCCTCATTCACGAGAAAGGGCCGGTAACCGGGATGCCAGTCCCATGATCCAAAAAGATCAAAGCAAATGAATATAATTAAACAAAACTCCCCCAGCGCTGTTGTTAGTTGGAGGCACTCGTTGTTTCGAGCAAGCCATGGATTGATGCTTGTTGGTGGTGGGGGAGTATAAACTTTTACCATTTTGTTTGGGAACTGCCTAAAATGCATGTAGTATGGAAGATATAGCCATCTCATAGTTGTTGCATTGATAGTGAAAGTATGCTGCTCAAAATGTTACTCAATCTCTATTTTACAATCGAGCTCTGGCACCTCTACAAATCCCTGCTTCCCTCTGCGATGGGCCCATATATTTACTTTTATGTTGAGTCATTACCTTCTTATTAAAGAGCACCCGCTGGAGAGCACACTGTCATTTGCATTCATTACTATTAGTTTATATTGGGTAAGACTTGATTGGATCTCTTTTACCATGAATTACAATGTTTAGTCAGTCCTTGATCTTTAAAGGTGCTCTGCATTTATGTTTTGCGGTCTCAGAAAGGGCTAGCGAGATACCATTTTGTTATATCATATTATGATTGTTTTGAGAAATTGTTGTCATCCGAGTTTTATTATTATGGATCGCTAGCTGATTATGCCATTGATATGATTAATTGTGAGACCTAAGTGTTATTGTGAGTATGGTTAGTTCATAAAATTGCTGAAACTTGAATGCTGGCTTTACATATTTACAACAACAAGAGCAAACAGAGTTTGCTAAAGATTTTCTTTATCACTTTCAGTTTATCAGCTGAATTGCTTGAGGACAAGCAAAGGTTTAAGCTTGGAGGAGTTGATACGTCTCCAACGTATCTACTTTTCCAAACACTTTTGCCCTTGTTCTGGACTCTAACTTGCATGATTTGAATGAAACTAACTCGGACTGACGTTGTTTTCAGCAGAACTGCCATGATGTTGTTCTATGTGTAGAAAACAAAAGTTCTCGGAATGACCTGAAAATCCACGGAGGCAAGTTTCGGAAAATATAAAAAATACTGGCGAAAGAATCAAGACCAGGGGGCTCACACCCTGTCCACGAGGGTTGGGGCGTGCCCACCCCCCTGGGCAAGCCCCCTGTCTCGTGCGCCCCCTGAGGCTCCACCGACCTCAACTCCAACTCCATATATTCCATCTCATGGAGAAAAAAATCAAAAAGAAAGTTTCATCGCGTTTTACGATACGGAGCCGCCGCCAAGCCCTAATCTCTCTCGGGAGGGCTGAGCTGGAGTCTGTTCGGGGCTCCAGAGAGGGGGATTCGTCGACGTCGTCATCATCAACCATCCTCCATCACCAATTTCATGATGCTCACCGCCGTGCATGAGTAATTCCATCGCAGGCTTCGTGGACGGTGATGGGTTGGATGAGATTCACCATGTAATCAAGTTAGTTTTGTTAGGGTTTGATCCCTAGTATCCACTATGTTCTGAGATTGATGTTGCTATGACTTTGCTATGCTTAATGCTTGTCACTAGGGCCCGAGTGCCATGATTTCAGATCTGAACCTATTATTTTTTCATGAATATATGTGTGTTCTTGATCCTATCTTGCAATTATATAGTCACCTATTATGTGTTATGATCCGACAACCCCGAAGTGACAATAATCGTGATACTTCTCGGTGATGACCATAGTTTGAGGAGTTCATGTATTCACTATGTGCTAATGCTTTGTTCCGGTTCTCTATTAAAAGGAGGCCTTATTATCCCTTAGTTTCCACTAGGACCCCGCTGCCACGGGAGGGTAGGTCAAAAGATGTCATGCAAGTTCTTTTCCATAAGCACGTATGACTATATACGGAATACATGCCTACATTACATTGATGAATTGGAGCTAGTTCTGTGTCACCCTATGTTATAGCTATTACATGAGGAATCGCATCCGACATAATTATCCATCACTGATCCAATGCCTACGAGCTTTTCACATCTTGTGTTTCGCTTATTTACTTTCCATTGCTATCGTTACAATTCCTACAAAACTATTATCTTTACTTTTGCCACTGTTACCATTACTATCATACTACTTTGCTACTAAATACTTTGCTGCAGATACTAAGTTATCGAGGTGTGGTTGAATTGACAACTCAACTGCTAATACTCAATAATATTCTTTGGCTCCCCTTGTGTCGAATCAATAAATTTGGGTTGAATACTTTACCCTCGAAAGCTGTTGCGATCCCCTAGACTTGTGGGTTATCAAACGTCCGGCCTCCGGACGACCGGCACGTCTCGGATGTCCGGTATTTCCACCACAGAACCATATCAATGGATTTCTGGGCCTCTCCGGACGTCCGGGCTTTGGACGACCGACACGGCTCGGACGTCCGTGTGCTGTGTATAGATTCATGGCTTAGGTGTTCCTAGCGGCCGGACGACCGATAATTGTCGGACGTCCGGACATATTTGTGCCATCGGACGTCCGGTGTTGTCCGGACATCTGACCCCTTCTGTGCACTTATGTGGCTCAAACAGTCACTTTTTCCACACCCACTATACATAGGCTTCTCCCTTCCACGGGATGAGGTTGACCATTCACTTTGAGCTTGCCAAGAACATTTTTCACTCTCTCTCTCTCAATCCTCTACACCGAATCCTAGATCCCCAAGTGATTTAGGAACATTTGAGAGAAGTTCTCCAATCAAGTGATAGATCCACTCCTTCCCCTTCTTTGCACCAAAGGAATTTGTGATTTGAGAAAGTCTTGAGCTTTTCCCCATCGTTCTTATTACTCTTGAGGTTGGAGACTCCTAGGCAGTAGGAGTCTTTTCGGAGAGGAATCAACCCTTGTGATTACCCCCGGAAAAGTTTGTGAGGGTTTGGAGACCACCCCAAGGTCTACCACTAGTGGTTGAGAAACGCCTCCGTGTCTCAAAGGGAGAATAGGGTGAGCCTTCGTGGCGTTGGTGTGCCTTCGTGGTAACATCCACCTCTCTAATGGTGAATAGCTTCCCTCCAAGTAAGTGAACATCGGCATACATCCTTGTCTCCTGGAGTTGCGGTTATTCCTAACCCTAACTTTCTACTTATGGTTACTTGTCTCTTAGCACTTACTTATATCATATTGTGCTTGCTTACTTACGTGCTCGTGTTACTTTCTTAGTACTTAGTACTCACTTGCAATTGTTAGGCTCACCTTCATATTCCGCATTATTGCCTAAAATTGCTAAGTAATAATTAAATTTGTAATTGTACCTATTCACCCCCCCTCTAGGTCCATCTCGATCCTTTCAATTGATATCAGAGCATCGTGCTCTATTCTTGTGGCTTAACCGCCCTACAGTGAGATGAACCCCGATGGGACTCCCTTGGTTGCAGATCTGAAGGATAAAGGCGAGGCTTCTCCTGAAGTCAAGTCCTTTACGTCTGAGGATCTGGAACGGGCCCTTGCTAAGAAAAAAGAGGAGCATGATGCTTTTCTTGAGGCCTTGGTCAAAATGAGATTAGCAATCATGTGTATAAGGAGAGGTATGGTTGAAAAGCAAAGGAGACCGTTCATACACATCACAAGTGCCAAGGAACTATGGGAAAGTATTATAAGATCCAAGACCAGGACCTCTACCCTCCGGAGTGCTCAATATGAAACTGCCAAGGGGCAATTGCAAAACTTTTGTATGGAGAAAGGTGAAACCCCCAATCAACTCCTTGAGCGTCTCATGACTCTCACTGTTGACATTGAGTCGTGTGAGTGTGACAAGACACAATGTGGATTCAACATGACTAAGTGATTCCTTGTGGATAAGTTGCTTCATGCTCTTGCCCCATATCACCATAAAATGGTGTGGGACATAAGACAACACCATGCCTTCAAGGAAATGACTACAGATGACATCATATCCACCTTCCAACTATTTGAAGAGTCAAAGGCTAATGCCACAAAACATCTTGCCATGCATGGTACCCCAACATCAAATATCAATCTTGCATTGAAGGCCAAGCATGTATGTGAAGATGAGCAAAGTGAAGAAGAAGAATAAGAAGATGATGATGATGAAGATGGTGATGAGATTGAATTCGATGAGGGCCCTTCTTTTGAAGACATGACTCTCTTTGTCAACAAGTTTAGAGCGGGAAAATTCAAGGGAAGATTTCAAAAGAAGAAAGTAAGAAAATGCTACAACTGTGAAGAAACCAACCACTTCTCCAACAAGTGCCCTTATGAGGAGAGAGAGGATAAACCAAGGTTTCCCAAGACCTTTCCAAAGAAGAAGTTACCAAATCCTTTGAACTCCAAGCTCAAGAAGAGAGATGGTAAAGCAATGGTTGCTCAAGAAGAATCCGATCCGGATGATGTTAGTGGTGTTGCCGGAGTTGCTCAAGACCCTCAAAACACTTTGAGGTTAACAAGAGTGGTGACATGGTCACCTATAACTACATGAAAGACTACAAGGGCAATGCTCACAAGTGCCTAATGGCAAAGGCTGTGGTAGAAGATGGAGAGGACCAAAGCTCTCCTGACAAGGTCAAGGTAACCCCACGATCAAATCCCCCTCTTTTCACTCCTTCTACTCCTAATGATGAGTATCTTGATGCTGAGGATAGTTATGAGGATGATGATCTAGATGATCCGATGCTTGCTAAACTTAATAAGTTCATGTGCCTCCTCAAAGGAAAGAAGCTCACTATGTTTCATATTTTTATGGAGATGGTGAGTAAGCACACCATCACCATTAAGGAACTCGAAACCCTCATCACCGAGGAAAAGGAAAAATGTGAAATCCTTGAGCGGAAAGTCCAATATGAGGAAGCACGAAATGATGAACTATTCTTAAAGATTGGTGCAAACATTGATGTTCATACTAAAGATCTTGCCTCCATGAAAAAGTCTATTGACTCTTGAGAAGATTTTATGAATGATAAAAGTAAGCTTGTGAAGTCTCGTGCTTCTCTTGCTAAGGATTGTGAGCTTCTATCTGTGTCCCTCATGACTAAGGAAGAAGAGCTCACCCTTCTTACAAAGAGTTTTGAGACGCTCAAACTTATCTTGAAACTCTAGCCAAGGCTTACTCTTCTCCTATTATCGATGTTGATGCTTATACTACTAACTCTGGTAGTGATATAGCATCTATTCTTGAGGAAAATTTCTTCCTCAAGGCTCAAATCGAGAAAGGTATCATGACATGTGCTCAAGGGCAAAAGAACCTTAATGAGATATTGAGCCAACACAGTGAGGTGTTTGCCAAAGAGGGACTCGGGTTTGACCCAAGCACAAGCAAGAAGAAGACATCCTCTCAAAAGTGCACAACCCCTCTAAAGGAAACATTTGTGCGAGAAGGGCACAAGGAGCAAGGTAAGCTTGTTAGTGGGAAGGCCACAAGGGGCATGCCCACTCTCAACAAGCCAAAAGAGTTCATGCCTCCATCCTATGTTCTTCGTAAGACTAAGGATGGAGAATTCTATGCAAAATTTGTTGGTCCTCGAAATGCATTCCGATTCTATGCTATTTGGGTCCCTAAGAACCTTGTGACTAACTTGAGAGGTCCCATTGCAAAATGGGTGCCTCTAACCAAGTCATAATTGTGTGTAGGTTGCCTTCTCCGGTGGAGTAAAATGGGTGATTGATAGTGGATGTACCAATCATATGACCGGAGATAGCAAATTGCTCTATGATTTGATGGAAGCTATTCAACCATTCATGAGTATTATGTTTGGTGGAGGTTCAAAAGGACATGTACTCGGGTTGGGCAAGGTGGCTATCACAAATGACACGTCTCTTGCAAATGTCATGCTTGTCCAATCCCTTAAATACCATTTGCTTTCTATTCGCCAATTGGCTTCTGTTGGTTATGATACACTTTTTGGACTAACGGGTGTGGAAGTCTGTAAGAGAGATACTCTCGAAGTGGCCTTTTTTTGGAGAGTTGGATGGCAACCTCTACACGGTTGATTTCTCGAAAGAGAGCACATTCCATGAAACTTGTCTAATGGCCAATGCCAACAAGGGATGGCTTTGGCTTCGCCAGCTAGCCCATGTCGGCATGCGACATCTTAAAGATCTCTTAAAAGGAAATCACATCCTTGGACTAACCAATGTCTCTTTTGAGAAAGATCGTGTGTGTAGTGCATGCATAGCCGAGAAGCAACATCAATCAAAGCACCCACCCAAGAACATTGTGTCTACATCAAGGCCTCTGGAGCTTCTTCATGCGGATCTTTTTGGGCCTCCTTCATGGGATAGTCTTGGTGGGAAAAAGTACGGACTTGTCATTGTTGACGATTACTCAAGATATACATGGGTGTTTTTGCTCAAGTCCAAGGACGATACGAAGATCACCTTCATTGATTTTGCCAAGCAAGCACAACACAAGTTTGATAAAGAAATCTTGGCAATAAGAAGTGACAATGGATCTGAGTTCAAGAACTATACCTTGGAAGAATTCCATAGTGATGAAGGGATTGAGCATAAATATTCAGCTCCATACATTCCTTAGCAAAATGGTGTAGCCGAAAGGAAGAACCATACACTTGTGTAGATGGCAAGGTCCATGTTGGATGAATACAAGTCACCACATAGTTTTTGGGCCGAAGCTGTCAACACTACATGCCATGCATAAAATCGGCTCTTTCTCCGCACTATATTGGAAAAGACTCCATATGAGCTCCTAACTGGGAACAAGCCAAATGTCAAGTACTTTCGTGTATTTGGGTGCAAATGTTTCATCCTCGAAAAAAGAGAACGGTTAGGAAAATTTCAATCCAAAACGATTGACGGCAAATTTGTTGGCTATGGATCAAACTCTCACACCTATAGAGTCTAGAACAAATCCAATGGATGTGTTGTAGAAACTTGTGACGTGGTGTTTGATGAATTTAATGGCTCCCATGGGGAGCAAGTTGATCTAAGTGATGTAGGTGAAGAAGATCCTCTCATCATCAAGATACTTTGACCATGGGCGTTGGTGCACTTCTTCCAATGGAACAAGAACCTCATGATGATGAAGAAGAAGATGGAATTATCACTCATCATCAAACTACTTCAACACCCGTACCACCACAAACTCCTATTGTTCAACCGATTCCCTTAGTTCAAGTACAAGAAGATGATCAAGTATCTATTCATGATAATCTTCAAGAACAAGATCATCATCAAGGGCAAGAACAAGAAAGTCCAATCATTGATGATGAACCTCAACAAATGTAATATGAACAAGAAGATCTTCCACCACATATTAACGATCCATATGTTGAGGACATGGATGATGGACATGAAGTTGAACCTCGAGAAACCCTAACCTCCATCATGCCTCGAGTCGCCGGTCGTGTTGATGTTGACAAAATACTCACCGGCATATCAAAAGGTACAGTCACTCGTAAACATTTGACAAACTTTTGTGCTCACTTCTCGTTTGTATCTAGTGTTGAGCCCCTCAAGGTACAAGATGCATTGATGGACAACGATTGGCTTGTTGCTATGCAAGATGAGTTGAACAGTTTTGAACGCAACAAAGTGTGGTCATTAGTCAAGAGGCCACCTACCAAGCATAACATCATTGGAACAAAATGGATTTTCAAGAACAAGCAAGATGAGAATTGTGTAATCATCCATAACAAGGCAAGGTTAGTGGCACAAGGGTACTCACAAGTTGAAGGTTTGGACTTTGGTGAGACCTTTGCCCCCGTTGCCCGTCTTGAATCCATTCGCATCTTACTTGCTTATGCCGCTTTCAATGGTTTTACTTTACATCAAATGGATGTGAAGAGTGCTTCCTTAACGGTCCTCTACAAGAAGAAGTATATGTGTCACAACCACCTGGGTTCGTTGATCCCGATCACAAAGACTATGTGTACAAACTTCATAAGGCTTTGTATGGCCTCAAACAAGCACCTCGTGCTTGGTATGATCATTTTAAGAAGTTTTTACTCGAAGGTGGCTTTGTGAGAGGGGTGATCGATCCCACTCTTGTTACTAAGAGGGACAAGGGTGATTTTATCTTATGCCAAATATATGTAGATGATATTATTTTTGGTTCTCCTAACATTCATTTGTGCAAGAAGTTTGCGGCTTCAATGACCAAGAATTTTGAAATGTCATTCAATGCGGATTTGAAGTTCTTTCTTGGATTTCAAATTCAACAATTTCAAGAAGGAATTTTCTTGTCTCAAGCAAAATACCTTAAGGATATCCTAGAGAAGTTTGGCATGTCTGATGCTAGTCCATCCAAGACACCCATGCCAACCAAAATTGCACTCACTAAAGACACAAATGGTATTCCTTTCGGCCCATCTATTTACCGCTCTATGATTGGTTCATTGCTTTACCTTTGTGCATCTAGACCAGACATCATGTTCAGTGTATGCATGTGTGCTAGATTTCAAGCTTCCCCTAGGGAAAGCCATCATAAGGCGGTTAAGCATATTCTTAGATACCTTGTTCACACCGAAAAGTTGGGTTTATGGTACCCCAAGGATGCTAAGTTCGATCTCATTGGGTACACGGATGCGGATTGGGCTGGAGACAAAGTGGATCGTAAGTCCACCTCCGGCGGATGTCAGTTTATTGGACGCTCCTTGGTAAGTTGGTCCCCGAAGAAACAAAATTGTATTGCCCTCTCTACCGTAGAAGATGAATACATTGCAACCGCCAGTTATGCAACTCAATTACTATGGATAAGACAAACCTTGAAGGATTACGGTATCACTTATAGACATGTGCCTCTCCTATGTGATAATCAAAGTGCCATCAATATTGCTGAGAACCCCAAGGATCATACCCGCACAGAGCACATTGATATTAGGTATCACTTCTTGAGAGATCATGTGGAAAAGGGTGATATTCACATTGATCATGTTGGTACAGATTTGCAACTAGCAGATATTTTCACCAAACCATTGGATGAAGCAAGGTTTTGTCGACTTAGGCGTGAACTTGGTATCTTGGAGCTTGACAATATTATGTGAAATCTAGTACCCATTCATGCATGAAATTAATGTCTTGTCTTGATGTAGGCATATATTTTGGGGGAGACACTCAACTCATGAGTATCCTCACCCTATGAAATGCATAAAAAGAACAAACACTCTCAAAGCTACCATGACATCTAACTATGGTGCTTTACATGATGGAGTAGTGATTATGCACTCAAAGTTCCAATTTTTCTGTGCCATGTCACGTATACTCATACATGGTGGCAGTAGCCACCACTCTTGTCATTAGAACAATATATGAGTGGTATATGTTTTATTATTGCTGGCATAGGATACTCACTGCTTAACAGAAATCCTTACTACATATGGTAATCATCATCTCCTCATCATGATTAGTTGCACAAATAATTGCACCCAACTCCTCTAAAAAATTCTTATATGCTTCCGGACGTCCATTATGTACCGGACGTCCGTAAAATTCTCTCTGGTATCTTTTTCTGGCCCAGGCACTGGACGTCCATGGATTCCCAGTCATCCGGATGTTTCTCCAACACCGGACGTCCGTCGCACTCCGGTCGTCCGTAAAAAGCTTTCTGTTGACCTCAGCCCGGTCGTCCGGCCTATCCGGACGTTCGTTCATTTTTCCCTGGCCCACGCACCGGACGTTTGTACATCTTCGGTCGTCCGGACGATTTCTCAGGCACCTATATATAGTGCAGGGTGGGTGTCGGTGTCAAAACCGGCGGATCTCGGGTAGGGGGTCCCGAACTGTGTGTCTAAGGCTAATGGTAACAGGAGGCAGGGGACACGATGTTTTACCCAGGTTCGGGCCCTCTCGATGGAGGTAATACCATACTTCCTGCTTGATTGATTTTGATTATACGAGTATTACAAGAGTTGATCTACCACGAGATCATAGAGGCTAAACCCTAGAAGCTAACCTATGATTATGATTGCTGTTATCCTACGGACTAAACCCTCCGGTTTATATAGACACCGGAGGGGCTAGGGTTACACAGAGTCGGTTATAGAGAAGGAGATCTACGTATCCAAATTGCCAAGCTTGCATTCCACGCAAAGGAGAGTCCCATCCGGACACGGGGCGAAGTCTTCAATCTTGTATCTTCATAGTCCGACAGTCCAGCCAAAGTATATAGTCCGGCTGACCGAGGACCCCTTAATCCCGGACTCCCTCAGTAGCCCCTGAACCAGGCTTCAATGACGATGAGTTCGGCGCACAGATTGTCTTCGGCATTGCAAGGCGGGTTCCTTCTCCGAATACTCCATAGAAGATTTTGAACACAAGAATCGTGTCCGGATCTGCAAAACAAATTCCACATACCACTGTAGAGAGCACAATATTCCACTAATCTAATCTGCTGACAACTTTTCATAGCGTGACGACACGCCACGGCCCGGTCTTTATTCGAACCGTTTTTCACCACCAGCCACTACACATGCTGCGAGGCGGTTTTATTGGCACGTCTTGTCGAAGCAGAGATCGTGTTCCCCTTATCATGGGATTCTCATCAATACAGGTGTAGGTAACCCAACCGTGTTTGTTTAATATGACTCCTTGATTTTAGGCAAGTCCCAAACGGTCACGCGGGGGAAGCTTGATATTCGTCCTCTTTATAAGGGGCCAAGGCATGTCCTTTTCTTCCCACGCTCGATCCTCCCCCTCCTGCACCTCGAGTTCCAGCACCCAAGGCTCAAGCCAGGCAATTCGAACCTTCAACCATGTCCGGACCCAACCTTCAAGGCTAGTGGATGGCCTCCTCTGTCGCAGAGGAGGACATCAAGAAGCTTAGGGAGGCCAGGTATCTCACTGCCGAAATCCTGCACAGGCTGCCTGCCCAAGGGCAGGTCATCCCCACTACCGAACCCAACAAGAGTGTCGTATTTATTTCCCACTTCCTCCGAGGGCTAGGTTTTAGTCTTGATCCCTTCGTGAGAGGGCTCATGTTCTATTATGGGCTAGATTTCCACGATCTAGCTCTAGACTCCATCCTTCACATCTCGTCGTTTATCATCGTGTGTGAAGCCTTCCTCCGCATCACCCCCCACTTCGGCCTATGGCTCAAGAATTTCAATGTGTGGCCGAAGGTGATCGACAGGCGTCACGTGGAGTGTGGAGGCGCTATAATAAGCAAAGGCATCGATGCCCCATGGCCAAAGGGTTCCTTCATAGAAACTTCTGACTTATGGCAACGGGAGTGGTTTTACATCACAGCTCCCCGAGGTACAAAGTGGGCGGCTGCTCCAGCGTTCTGCTCGGGTCCTCCGCCACAGCTGGCGTCATGGGTTAACAAGGGGCTGAACTGGGGGCCAGTTAATGACGTGCTAACACTGCAAAGCCGCATTCGAGACCTTCTTAAGAAGGATGTCAGTCTTGTCAAGATAATGCAAGTAATGCTGGTTCGTCAGGTCCTGCCCTACCAACGTCGACCTCTCCATATGTGGGAGTTCAACCCGGAAGGACCATGAACCGTTCAACAATTCTTCGGCATGACGCTCAAAGAGATGTATGGGTCGTTCTTCGGATCATGAATAAAGTGTCCGGATACCACCGAGGACGTGGGACTCAACTGCAATTGTCTGGATACCCAAGTAAGTATTACGCTACCGAACACACCGTCCTTTATGTTTGTTATAACATCATTCTGAGAAATTGCCTTCCGCCAGGACTGGATAAGGAAGGCAGAGAGGATCAGGTGTTCGGCCCCTCTTCCCGAAGGCTCGTTGGATCCTCTGTTGATCAGGATGCTTGAGCATGCACCATGTCAGGTGCCATCAGGAGAAGATGAGGGAGGAATAGAGAAGCCACCGATGGGATTCATACTTTACACATCCAAATTGGGGGAGTAAGTGCCTCCGCGAAGGAGGATAATCGGGGAGGTGAATCTGAAATCCCCTCTCCTCACGGTAAGAAAAGGGCCGCCTCTGAAGACTTGGAAATGGAGGTTTCCAAACGAGGGAAGAAACCCTCCCCAGGGGGCCCTACCCTAGAGGGCGTCCTTACCGCACAGCACCCGCAAGGGGGCCAGCGCTCAACCGAGCCGTAAGTGAAAAAAGGTACTTTGGTAAATATATCCTGTTTTGTCCCTGAGAATAATAACCGAGACATATTTGTTGCAGTCTGGCTCGTAGCCCTTCTCCATAGAGTTCGTCTTCGGGGGATCTTCTTCCAAAGATGATGGAGAGCGGAACGCCTCCTGCCTCCCCGCCACATGGGGCGGACGACCCCGAGGTGTCGTCACGGAGGATTTCTCCTGATCCAGCAAGGCCAGAAGTTAACACTTCGGCTGCCCAAAGTCCGGAATATCCGGCTCCCAAGGAGAGCTTCAGAAAGAGTCCGGGATTGTCTGGCACACAGCCGGACACACTGATGGGTCTTCTATAGCAAGCGGCCATCTCAGAGACACATCGTGCCTTAATGGGTACGGTGGTTGAGAGGATTTCATCCGCCAAAAGCGGTTTGAATGAAGCTTTTACGAGTCTGCTGAGAGGTTTTGAGGTACGCAAAAAATAATATATGTATTTTTTACGGTACCGCACATGCTAGGTGTGCTCTGTATAGATAGTAGCCCCTGAGACTCTGGTTTCCATCCAAAGGTGGCAAATAGAGGATCATAATCTCTGTAACAATCATGCTGCTTTATGTGCAGGAGGCTCAGGGTCCGACGGTTAACTGGACTGCTGATTCTGCCGAACTGAAGCGGAAGCTTGACGTGGCCGATGCTGACATCGCGCTTGTTAACAAGCGGCTTGACGAGGCCTAGGGTATGTATGTTCAACTTGTCAGCAAATGTTTTAAGAGGAGCATGATGCTAGTATCTATAATATGTTGTGACTGCAGATGGATCTGCTACCGTAGAGACCCTTCGGGCAGAGCTTGCCCGAGCCAAGGAGCTAGCCCGAATAAGTGATGCGGCCGCTCTGAAGCCGGTCGAAGAGTTAAGAGCCGAACAGGCTGCTCATCGCCAAAGAAAAGAAAAGATAGCCCAGATGGCTGTTGAGCTGAAAAATGTTGCCGACCGCCATGAGCTCCTTGAAAAGGAAAACCAAGCAAAAGCGGCTGACCTGAAGAAGGCCCTGGAGGCAGCCAAGGAAACCCGCTCTGAAATGAGAGGGATAAGGGAGGAGCTTCGTGAAGCTGGAGATATCACGGCTGGGAGGCCTTATTTGTTGCGGATGAAGTTCGGAGACCCAAAGTATGCCCCTCTGCATCAGTTGTGGAGCGCTGCGGACGCGTATGCGGACCTGGCAAAGAGTGTTGCTGATGTGACCGAATTTTACAAAGATCGGAAAGACCATAAGGTAGAAAGGTTATTCTGGTCACAGTTCAGTGCCCCGACGCGTCCGTTGCCGTTGGATGAAAGGATGGCCACATGGCCGAGCTCCATAGGTTGTCCAGGCTTGCTATGAGGTCTGTCGTGGATCATCTTTGGCCACGGGGACCAAGGCCGGACAGTTATTTTGGATTAGTGCAACAATTCCTTGGTGCTGTGTCACATATCGATGTTGTGAAGAGGTCGGCATGCATAGAGGGTGCGCGGATGGCTCTTGCCTGTGCTAAAACATACTGGGCAGGGATGGAAACCACCGCTATTGCAACCCGGGGTCCGGCGGGAGGCCAGGACCCGGCCGAGCACTATTTTGAAGAAGTCTTAGAAGGCGCCCGTTTGATAGAGGCTCAGTGCTCGAAGAGTGCCATGTTCGAGTGACATGTATCTCAATTATAAAAACAATGCTATTTTGATTATAAAGGTTGTGTTTATACTTTTTCCCGAAAGTATTATAGTGCCTCCTGTGCGGTCGTTTATGTATGTATATAACCTGAAAGTTTGTAGTCGTCGGCTTTAGCCCCCACGCATGTAATGCGGGGGTGTTTGAGAAAATGCGTAGTCACACTTGATCCAACATCTTGGTCCGTTAAGGAGGTGGCAGCGCGGCAAACCAGGCAATCAGACTATATAGCTTTAACGATTTCACTTAGCCATAGGAGTTTGACGGTGGGGCTACTATATAGCCCCTGGTACTTCTGCGTTCATCTGAATATGGTGCGCGTATGTACGTGACTGGAAACCGGTCCTTCGTTAACACAGAGGAATCGCGACGATTCTGCTGAGTCATCAAGTGGTTGACCAGTCTTGCGCTGTATCATGATAGTCAGTTTTCGGCTTTCTCTACTGAGGTGCTCATCCAGATGAACCATGGCATAATCGTAGTAGTTCTCCCGGTGCCACCTTAGCCGATAGAGCGGAACGTAAGGTAGCAAAACACAGGAGCCGGGCAAACCCAACATTTGACCAAAGACATGATTCGGAGCTGATGCATATAAGGCCAAACTCGCGACGCCGAACATTCCCTAAGGTATTCGGACTTCACAACATATACTGGGCTGAATAATGCCCTCGATAATGAGCCCTGTGTTTCCAGGTACATGCATTAGTCTAGCATGACGAAGTGTCAAGAACGCCAGTATCCCTCCTGGTTGTGTTAAGTGTCCGAAGGGGAAGAAGCAACAAGAGACATTAAAAAGGTTTATGCAGGGTCTTAATCTAGAGAGAAACCTTTGAGCGGGGCCCTACTGCACGTCTGCGCCTTTATCTCCGTTGTGCCATATCTTGGAAGGGTGTAGCACGATGATCATCTGTAAAAAGGCAAAAACCCAGGTGAAAGACTTCGTGCGAAGAGTTGGTTAATCTGAATGAATCATGAAAATGCAATATGTATTAATAGGGTCGAGCCAAACTATGAGCTTCTTCTTTTTTTTGCGAGCAGCCCCTAGCACCACTTATGGGGGTATTCCCAGCTCAGGTTTATCTGGGCTATTATATCTGGTGGAGCGTCGGACTCGTTTGACCATGTCTGTGGTCTTGACGACCGTTTATTCTGGTTGGAGGGGCCGCTCAGTGTTCGGCTGGTAGAACCGCCACATATTCTTCCGCGCGTAAGGAACGCTCTGTATTTCCACTAACTGTGATGACGCCATGTGGACCGGGCATCTTAAGTTTAAGGTAGGCGTAGTGCGGTACTGCATTAAAATGAGTAAAGGCCATTCTTCCGAGTAGTGCGTGATAGCCGCTTCGGAATGGAGCAATGTCGAATATTAGTTCTTCGCTTCTGAAGTTGTCAGGAGAACCGAATACAACCTCTAGTACTAGAGAGCCCGTACAGCGGGCCTCAACGCCCGGTATTACTCCTTTAAAGGTAGTATTGCTTTGGCTGATTCTTGACGGGTCTATCCCCATTTTACGGATAGTGTCCTAATATATCAGGTTTAGACTACTACCGCCGTCCATAAGGACTCGGGTGAGATGGCATCCATCAATTATTGGGTCGAGCACCAAGGCAGCCGATCCTCCGTGCCGGATACTAGTCGGATGACCCTGCTATCAAAGGTGATCAGGCCGTTGACCAGGTGTTGAATTTGGGGGCGACGGGCTCCACAGCGTATACGTCTCGGAGTGCGCATTTGCGCCTTCTCTTTGGAATTTGAGTTACGTAGATCATACTTAATGTTTTGACTTCTGGTGGGAATTTTTTCTATCCCTCCGTGTTCAGCTGGAGAGGCTCATCCTCGTCTTCACTTGGCATCTCCCTCCCCTTGTGTTCGGCTTTAGCTTGCCGGCCTGCTTGAAAACCTAGCACTCTTTGTGGGTGTGATTTGCAGGTTTTTCAGGAGTGCCATGAATCTGACATAATTTGTCTAGAATCTTATTTAGGCTAGACGGTCCATCTCTGCTGCCTTTAAATGGCTTCTTCCGTTGATCGGGTTGAGAGCCCCTGAATCCGGTGTTGACCGTCGTGTTATCTAGGCTGTCTTCATTGTTTTGACGCTTGTTTTTATTGCGTCGCGGCTTCCCATTGCCACCTCTGACTTCGGATGTGCATGTGTCGCTGGTGCCGCTACGGGCCAACCAACTGTCCTCGCCCGCGCAAAAGCGGGTCATGAGGCTTGTTAAGGCTGCCATTGTCCTTGGCTTTTCCTGGTCGAGGTGTCTGGCAAGCCATTCGTCCCGGACACTGTGCTTGAAGGCCGCTAAGGATTCGGCGTCCGGGCAGTCGACGATTTAATTCTTCTTAGTAAGAAATCTGTTCCAAAGTTTTTGGGCTGACTCTCGGGGCTGTTGAATTATGTGACTTAAATCGTTTGCGTCCGGAGGTCAGACATAGGTCCCTTGAAAATTGGCCCTAAAAGCATCCTCAAGTTCTTCCCAACTTCCAATTGAGTTTTCAAGAAGGCTTTTCAACCAGTGCCGAGCTGGTCCTTTCAACTTGAGGGGTAGGTATTTAATGGCGTGGAGATCATCTCCATGAGCCATGTGGATGTGAAGGATAAAGTCCTCAATCTAGACCCCAGGGTCTGTCGTTCCGTCGTATGCCTCTATATTCATGGGTTTAAATCCTTCCAGAAATTCATGGTCCAGCACCTCATCGGTGAAGCACAGGGGGTGTGCGGCGCCCCTGTATTTGGACATGTTGTGGCATGCTGTCGACGGTTGTTGTGTTCGGTGCTGATTCCTTGCTGGTATTCGATCAATGTGATCATCTTGGTAGCTATGATCCTTTGCCGAAGCACGCTTCCTAGATCCGTAGATGGACCTGGCCAAACCGGAATTTTTGTCCAGGAGCTCACATAAATCGTGTGCTGACTTGTGTGCAGCATCATTAGTCGTCCTGTCGCGGCCACGGGGTGGTCGGTCCAGCTGATCGGTCGTTTTTGGCTGAATGGGCTCTATGGCCTCGTCGTCGAATTCGGGCAGTAGCTTATGCTTTGGATAGCTCTTTGTGTGGCGATCGGCACCGTATTTTTCTTCAGTGTCAAGCACTTTGTTCCACCTGCGGTTGAGCGTATCCTGTGTGGCTTTAAGCCTTTCCTTCTGCTTCTTTAGGCTCATCGCGGTGGCAATAAGCCTTCTGTGGAGGTTCTCTTCTTCCAAGTGTTTTTCTGGGATGATGAGTTCATCATCGTCCGGACGGTTCTCCTCTCCGGAGATAGGTTGATGAATTTTACCCTCGGGATTAGCGTCATCTGACGTCGGCTCTGGACTATGTTCACCGCCCCCTGGCTCATCCTGCTCCATCGCTAGGTCCATGGGATCGTCGTTTCCTTTGGAGGTGACCGGGGTATAATTCTTTCTTGCTCTGTTGTCACTATTTTTACTGTGGCGGGATTTGGAGCGGAGCCTACGGTGCCACTTTGGTGGATTGTCGAGGGGGTTATCCTTCGTTGCATCGTCACCATCACCTTCTTCTGGTGTGTCCACCATATATATATCATATGACGAGGTGGCAGTCCAGCACCCAGTGGGCGGTGGTTCCTGTTCTTCTCCTGCATCGTCGTAAATACCGTCGACGTCTTCGGAGTCAAAATCGAGCGTGTGGGTTAAGTCATCGATAGTGGCTATGAAGTGGGTGGTGGGTGGGTTACAAATTTCTTCTTCATCCACTTCCCACTCGAGCCGAACATAGTTCGGCCAGGGATCTCCTGACAAGGAGAGAGACCTTAATGAATCTAGCACAGCACCCAAGGGCGAGTGCTGAAAAATATCCACGGAGGTGAACTCCATGACCGGTGCCCAATCAGATTCGATAGGCACGGACGTACGCGGTTCGGATCCTGTAGCCGGAAACGAGTCCGAGGGTCCGAGGACACCACCCTCGCAGGAGGTGGGATCAGTGTTCGGCTCCAACACTGATAAGTGTGTGGCCTCCATGGCGGGGTCCATTCACTCGTCCTCGGAAGGCGCGATCTGCTCCAGATTGATTCCCGGGGCCACCGCAGGTGCGATCACCCGAACTCTGTCTGATGGCAGATCTAAGTCATGCTCATCACGACTGTTTGGCGTACCTGACATAGGCTCGAATCCGTCGAAGATCAAGTCTCCGCGGATGTAGGCAGTATAGTCCAAGCTTCCCAACCCGACCTAATGGCCAGGGGCGTAGCTATCGATCTGCTCTAGGTGGCCAAGCGAGTTGGCCCGCAGTACGAAGCCACCGAATACAAAGATCTATCCAGGAAGGAAAACCTCCCCTGGACCGCATCGTAGAAGATGATTGAAGGAGCCACCAAGCCTTACCGCGACGACACAGTGGAACTCTCAATGAAAGCACCAATGTCGGTGTCAAAACCGGCGGATCTCGGGTAGGGGGTCCAAAACTATGCGTCTAAGGCTAATGGTAACAGGAGGCAGGGGACACGATATTTTACCCAGGTTCGGTCCCTCTCGATGGAGGTAATACCCTACTTCCTGCTTGATTGATTTTGATGATATGAGTATTACAAGAGTTCATCTACCACGAGATCATAGAGGCTAAACCCTAGAAGCTAGCCTATGATTATGATTGTTGTTGTCCTACGGACTAAACCCTCTGGTTTATATAGACACCGGAGGGGGCTAGGGTTACACAGAGTCGGTTACAGAGAAGGAGATCTACATATCTGAATTGCCAAGCTTGCCTTCCATGCAAAGGAGAGTCCCATCCGGACACGGGGCGAAGTCTTCAATCTTGTATCTTCATAGTCCAACGGTCCGACCAAAGTATATAGTCCGTCTGTCCGAGGACCCCTTAATCCCAGACTCCCTCAGTGGGTTTTCGGGTCAGTTACCCTAATCCATTCACCCCCTCTCCTCTGTTCCCCACCACCGCCGCCCTGTCTCACGGCTCCTCGCCGCAACCGCATGCCGCCCAAGCCCCTCACCGTGGCCGCTCACTACTTGGGGCCCTCACAGTTGCCACACCACTCACCGTGGCCGCTCGGGTCGCCCCTAACCCTGCTCAAGCTACTCACCGTCATCACGCCACTCGCCGTCGCCACTCGGCCCACTGACTGATTAGCTCCAGTTGCCGTCTCCCTCCGTGTTCTTCACTCCAAGGTAGCACCCATCTCTTCTTCTCTCTTCCATCGATTCGTCGATCTGGTGGTGGGTTGTTGATTTGGGTTTCCCTTCTCTTCTAGGTCGGCATGGTGAAGACCAAGAGCACTGCTCGCAAGGACACCCCTCCCCCTTCTGGGTCCTCTCGTCCCTCCCATCGCGGTGATTCTGACAATTCCCAAGAACGGGCTCGTCCTAGGAAGCATATTCCTCCTCCTCGCCGGTCTCCAAGCGATGACTCGTCGGAGGGCTCTAACTATGAAGATGAGCTGGCTCATATGGAGCGAGGAGAGCCTGTCTGAGAGAGTCCCGGACTAGGGGGTGTCCGGATAGCCGAACTATCATCATCGGCCGGACTCCAAGACTATGAAGATACAAGATTGAAGACTTCGTCCCGTGTCCGGATGGGACTTTCCTTGGCGTGGAAGGCAAGCTTGGCGATACGGATATGTAGATCTGCTACCTTTGTAACCGACTCTGTGTAACCCTAGCCCTCTCCGGTGTCTATATAAACCGGATGGCTTTAGTCCATAGGACGAACAACAATCATACCATAGGCTAGCTTCTAGGGTTTAGCCTCCTTGATCTCGTGGTAGATCTACTCTTGTAACCCACATCATCAATATTAATCAAGCAGGACGTAGGATTTTACCTCCATTAAGAGGGCCCGAACCTGGGTAAAAACATCGTGTCCCTCGTCTCCTGTTACCATCCGACTAGACGCACAGTTCGGGACCCCCTACCCGAGATCCGCCGGTTTTGACACCGACGTTGGTGCTTTCGTTGAGAGTTCCTCTGTGCCGTTGCGATCAGGAAGGATGCCTTCTCCCATCTTTAAAGACGGCACCGTCATCAAGAGAGCCTTGGCCGCCGGCCAAACTGTCCGGCTAGGTGGTTTTCTTATGACCGCCTGTTCGGCCACCGCTCCGACGATGACCTCTCGGGTCATCAAAAGCGATCTTCACGTCAGCCCGGAATTCGCCGAGCAGTTAGATCCGATTGAGCTCTCCTCTGTAAACGAGCTCTTGGATCGCATCGCCGCCTTGGGAGTCGCTACAGACTACGATCAGATTGGTCTTAAACCCGATCTGAGACAGATTAACTCTCCTTAGGCCACCCACCATGTTGTCGTGGTAGAGGAACAATGCGGCAACCCTTCTTCTACGTTGAAAACCAACTATGTCCGGATTCCCGATACCTCCAAGACGGATTCCCGCGAAGGGACAGACGCTAATCAAATACTGAACTTAGAGTCAGGCATCGGACTAGATTCGTTGGAAAGCATCCAGCAAGTCAAGCTTCCAAATCCGGAAACTTCTTGGCCTTTGAGCCTCAGATCGGGCGGGGTTCCGAACTTGATTCCACCCGCCCACCCAAACATAAGCGATCTATCTCGAATACGGCAAGAGCCCGATGGAATAGTACATCATTACTGGGCCAGATTCCTCCTGGTTATGAACATGATAAAGGACTGTTGCGAAGAAAGCACGATTTCAATTTTCTGCAACAATTGCACGGACAAGGGAATCATGAACGCCATAAGTCGTCGCGAAGTTACACGCTTCATCGACCTAGCGACTATCGTACAAAAATACTGTGCGGTAGAGAGTGCCAGGAACACCGAATCTAGGTTTTGGGACAGTCCGGCCTTGACCACAACCCTAGTCCGAAGTAAAAGGGTGCGCCATACTCAAGCACCTGGGTTAAAAACCAAAAAGGAAAGACCCCCTAAAGGGCATGGAACCGTACTGGAGTGCTGGCTCAACGGACCCTGCAAAATCCACAGTACGGAGGGCGCCACTCCAACACACAGCCTTCGAGCATGTTGGATACTACGGCAGGTGGCCAAAAGTGGCGAAGGCTTTTTAGCCCCGGGCAAACAGCCCAGCAGTACCGGTACGGTATTAACAGTCTTCGAGACTTTCGCATCAAGTAACATGTGAAAACGAACAATCCGCGGCCTCGCCGAAGTCTACCAAGTAGCAACAGCAAATCCATGGAGTGACACGGCTATCACCTTCAACGCCAGCGATGAACCTAAATTCCGAACAGCTAGAGCACCAGCCGCATTGGTCCTCAGTCCGATAGTGGACGGCTTTCGCCTTACCAAGGTACTTATGGATGGCGGCAGCGGATTAAACCTCATCTACGAGGAAACCCTTCAAAAAATGGATATTGACTGGAGCCGCATTGAGCGAAGCAGCACAACCTTCAGAGGGATAATCCCTAGTCGAGAAGTACGCTGCACAGGAAAAATCAACTAGATGTAGTGTTCGGCTCACCGGACAATTACAGGTCTGAGGAGGTCATGTTCCAAGTGGCCCCATTCGGCAGCGGATATCACGCTTTGTTAGGGCGAGAGGCATTCACAATCTTCCAAGCATACCCCACTACGGGTACATGAAGCTCAAAATGCCCGGACCCAATGGGATAATCACTCTTGCCAGTGATCCAGATACAGCACTCCGCGCTGAAAATAAGACAGCCGCACTGGCCCTAGAGGCATTGTCCGAAGCCCTAGCGGTAGAGGAACTAACTACGCTGCGCTCCACGGTGGATAGGGACGATGTGATACTCGATAAGAGGTCCAAGTCCACCTCTTTTAAACCAGCAGACGAAATAGTCAAATTTCAGGTCCATCCAACGGACCCCACAAAGACGGCCTCCATTGGGGCACAATTAAGTCCTGATGTCGAAGCCGCACTACGAGAATTCCTTCGGGAAAATTGGGACATTTTTGCATGGCACCCTTCAGACATGCCAGGAATCCCACGCAGGCTGGCAGAGCACAGCCTAAACATCCTAAAAGGATTCAAGCCGGTCAAACAAGCTCTTCGGCGATTTTCCGAACCCAAAAGACAGGCAATGGGAGAAGAGCTAGCCAAACTCTTAGAAGCCGGATTCATCAGAGATATAAAACATCCGGACTGGCTAGCCAATCTAGTAATGGTACCAAAAAAGGACAAATCCTAGCGCCTCTGCGTCGATTTTAAAGACCTTAACAAGGCCTTTTCAAAGGACCCTTTCCCCCTCCCTCGCATCGACCAAATCATCGATGCTACCGCAAGGCACGATTCATTGTGCTTCCTCGACGCATACTCCGGATACCATCAAATCAAGATGGCGGAGAAAGACCAGGCCGCAACGGCATTCATTACTCCATATGGGCCATTCTGCTTCAACACAATGCCCTTCGGACTCAAAAACGCCGGCGCAACATATCAGCGCATGATTCAAACATGTCTGGCTACCCAGATAGGCAAAACAGTAGAGGCATACGTAGACGATGTGGTCGTCAAGACCAAACACGTCGAAACTCTAGTAGAAGACTTGAGGGTGACATTCGACAACCTCCGAGCATATGACATTAAGCTCAATCCGGAAAAATGCGTCTTCGGCGTACCAGCCGGAAAGCTCTTGGGCTTCATCGTATCCGGTAGAGGAATTGAAGCAAACCCGGCCAAAATCTGAGCTCTGTCACAATTGGATATTCCAAAAGACCTCAAGCAAATACAAAAACTAACCGGATGCGTAGCAGCCTTAAGTCGATTCATCTCCCGTTTGGGAGAAAAGGCTCTGCCCATCTACCGCCTCCTCCGGCGCACCGAACATTTCGAATGGACGGATGCTGCCACAGCCAGACTCGAAGAAATAAAGGCTGGCAACAAATCCGGTCCTGGCCGCGCCCAACCTGGGTGAACCTATGTTATTATATATCGCAGCAACACATCAAGTTGTCAGCGCGGTACTCGTCGTCGAGCGAGAGACAGAAGGGCACAGATTCCCTCTTCAAAAAACAGTGTACTACGTATCCACTGTTCTAACTCCATGCAAGTCCCGGTACCCACATTATCAAAAGATAGCATATGCGGTGTTCATGGCATCCCAGAAGCTGCGACACTACTTTCAAGAGTGTTCCATAACGGTGGCCTCTGAAGTACCTCTCAACGATATTATAAACAATCGCGACGCAATGGGCAGGATTGCAAAATGGGCTATTGAGCTCTTACCATTTGACATAACCTATAAACCACGACGAGCTATAAAGTCGCAGGTTCTGGCAGACTTCGTCGCCGAATGGACCGAAGCCGAACTCCCTAAAGAGTACGGCGCATACTCCAATTGGATCATGCATTTCGACGGATCCAAAATGTTGGCTGGCTTGGGGGCTGGCGTCGTCCTGACGTCCCCAACTGGAGACACAATCCAATACGTACTTCAAATAATGTACATGGACTCCAATAACGCAGCCGAATACGAGGCCCTTCTACATGGCCTCCGGATGGCAATATCCATGGGCATTCAACGCCTAGAGGTGCGCGGGGATTCAAACCTCGCAATATCCCAAGTAAATGGAGACTTTGATGCCAAAGATCCAAAAATGGCAGCTTACCGCAACGCCGTCCCAAAAATGTTAGCTCGGTTCGAAGGACTCGAATTCCACCATGTAGCCCGGGATAATAACCAGGCAGTAGACGTGTTAGCACGCATCGGCGCGAAACGAGACGCCGTCCCTCCAAACATCTTCCTGGAACGGCTCTTCAAGCCATCCGTGTTATGGGAAGAGGAGTCCTGAAATAACAATCCGGAGCCAGCTGCATCACCGAACTCAGACCATTCTGACACAATCGGCGGCTCAGCCAAGGAAATAACACCTTCAGCTCATGAAATAATGGCAGTAATTGCCCCGTGGACAGAACCATTCCTAGCCTACTTAATTCGGCAGGAACTTCCCGAAGACCAAAATGAGGCCCGCTGCATAGTTCGGTGATCTAAAGCCTACAAGGTCCATGAGGGAGAACTTTATAAGAAAAGCACAACCGGAGTCCTTCAAAGGTGTATCTCCGAAGAGGAGGGGCGGAATCTCCTGGCTGAAATTCACACCGGACTCGGCGGGCACCACGCTGCAGCCCGGGCACTCGTAGGCAAGGCCTTCCGTACAGGATTTTATTGGCCGACAGCCCGGGCAGATGCTCAGGACTTAGTCCAACGATGCGTCGGTTGCCAGCTCTTTGCTAATCAGAGCCACATGCCACCCACCGCCCTCAAAACTATACCCGTTACCTGGCCGTTCGCGGTCTGGGGGCTTGACATGGTTGGACCCCTTAAAGGGGGAACCCACAAGCACAAATACTTATTGGTCATGGTGGACAAATTCACCAAATGGATTGAGGCCAAGCCGGTTAAAACGGCAGAATCCGGACCGGTGATAGACTTCCTATCCGGGGTAGTACACCGTTTTGGCGTCCCCCATAGCATCATCACTGATAACGGCACGAACTTCACTGCCGACGAGGTTAAACTCTGGTGCAAAAACATGGGCATCAAGCTCGATTACGCTTTAGTCTATCACCCCCAAACTAACGGTCAAGTCGAGCGAGCAAATGGTCTAATCATGAGCGACATCAAACCCAGACTAGTGCGGTCCCTCAAGGAATCTAACACGCAGTGGGTAGAGGAGCTCGACTCCGTACTCTGGGGGCTGCGGACCACGCTAAACCGAACTACTGGATTCACACCTTTTTCATGGTGTACGGCGCAGAGGCAGTTCTGCCTTGCGATATAATTCATGACTCACCTCGTGTGCGCATGTACGAAGAAAGAGAAGCCAAGTTGGATCGGAAGGACAGTTTGGACGCCTTAGAGGAGGAGCGGGACGTGGAAAAGGCTCGTTCCGCATTCTATCAGCAGGAGGCTCGAAGATATCAAAGCAGAGAAGTACGGGCCAAAACTTACAATGTCGGCGAACTCGTTCTACGCCTGCCGGACAAGAAAAAGGACAAACTTAAGCCCAAGTGGGAAGGTCCCTTCATCATCGACCAAGTCCTGACCGGCGAAGCATACCGTCTACGTAAAGCATCTGACAACCGACTCGAGCCGAACCCATGGAACGCAGCCCGTCTCCGAAGATTCTACGCCTAAACACCGGACTTAGAGTTCGTCTCACTCCCCCGTCCACCTTTTTATATTTTTTACTGTCTCTTGTCCCCCTCCTTCTTCCCACTTTTTTTCAATACCTTTTATAGGCTGATTTGTGCTTTGTTCGCACACACTTGATGTGCTCCTAGCACTCATTATACCTGGGGGCTTCTTTACCAGAAGCTTCTTAATATGGGCTTCACGCCCAATACATGTGTCATACTTCTGCATGTACCTTTTATTCACCATTATATGCATCGATATGACTTAAGTTTTGGCCAAGCTGGGTTGCCTGGCTCTTGTGCTTACCCCTACGTTCCCGATTGTTCGGCTAGGAGGTAAAGGGAGCACCTCTGCGATTGTTACTGCCGGGTCAGCCGGATGTGTACCTCAGACTGGGTGAAGCCGAAAGCTAGCGTTCTTAAGAGAATATTCGGTCGGTGACTTGAAAGATGATTTATTACTTACTTATTTATAAGCCCCCAGATGATTTTTCTGCTATTTTCGAAGTTTGCACCTTAGGGCATGCCTCCCAGGGAAAGGAACCCTTAACGGAACTATTCTCCCTGGAAGATGCTTCTTACTAACCATGTAATATAACATAACTAGTTGGGCACTTGTCTGATAAAGCAATTATGACCTCGACGCCTTGTCTCCATGCATGCCCCGGTTCTTTTATAACCGTAGGGGTATTCGGACACACTCCGGACTGTTGTGTCCCGAGGTTGAAGCGAAACGGTCCGCAAAGACAAACGATCTACAATCCGTCTAGAAGGCATCTTACATGTCATTTCAAATTACATCGTCAAACCGACTGATTGTACTCCTCCTCAATCCCATCTAACAGGCTGTCTAATTATAGTCCTGTTGGGAATATTTCGCGGCCAGTTCTACTTGGCCATACATCAAGCTCACAGGGATCTCCTTCCCATCAGGCTACGCAGGTCCGACCTGGGCCATGTGGTTTGGGTCAGCCTTCGGGTAGCACGTCTTCACCATGGCCCAGGCCTCCCTGGCGCCCAGACGGCAGGCCGATATCTTCCACAAACGGAGGCGTCGCCGTGCTCCCTGGAGCTTCTCAGCAAGCTCACCAAGGCTCTCGGGTAGGGAGACGGATGGCCATAAAGCCTGAACGACGCCACTCATCGCCTGCCGAACACGTTCGAACAATTGCACCAGCTCGGGAAGTTGGTCACCTGTTGACCCAGGCATTTCCTCCGCAGGGCGACCTGTGAGCACACCTAAAGACATATTTCTGTCAAACGACTTCCTCGCCGAATTCTTCTTTTCAAAGGAATTTTCTCAAGCACTTACTATAGATGCCGCAACGAAGTCGCTGATTCTCCTTCAAGGAGCCAGAAAGCTAGGCCCGAACACCTTTCAGCTCTTCTCCTAGCTGGGTGTGGGCATCTTGGAGCTTGTTTCTCTCCTGCTACACCTTCATAAGCACCCTCTCGCCAGCCTTTAGCTGACGCAGTAGCTGTTGCTTGTCCGGATCTAGTCCGGCGCCCTCTGCAATGTTATTGTCAGATTCATGCCGCACTTTGTTAATTAATTATCTTTTCAAAGTACGTCTTACCAGCGGGGGTCTCTGTGGCTCCCCCTGTGGCGGTCAGTGCGGCCTCAAGTTGGGCCTTGCACTCTTGGAGCTCCTGGGACAGATGGGTATTCTTCTCCGTAAGATCCTGCATAAAAATTGGTCCTTAAATCAGTTATTTTAACCATTTTAAGTCTCGGGGGCTACTGGCATATATAACTATTAAAATTACTTACACGTATGTCTTTCACATACTGCTCCGTGGCTCTAGTTAACCCATCTTGAGCGGCACGGAGGTGCGCGTTTCCTGCATCAAAGGCATTTAACGCCTCCGGGGAGAAACACGCGTCACGAAGAACTGTCCGGCGACGCCTGTGATTCATGGCGCTCTCCACCTCAGACCGGGTGGCGGACAGCCTGTCGGCATCCTCCATCGGAGGAGCGTCCGACTCATGCCTTGTATTTGCCTCCCCTTCCGGGCCATGCGTTGGAGCATGGCTGGCGGAGGCTTGATTGGCAACCTCTCCGGACACTGTCCGGCGAGCGCTCTTTCTGGAAAAGTTATGAGCATTAATATACCTCCGGAGAATCGTTCCCTTAAAAAATAGCGGTGCTCCATACCATTGCGGCGACGTTTCAGTTCGCGTTGCACTCCTCTTCCGCCTGCTGGGCCGGACTGACCCTTGTTGGCCGGTCACCGCGGGCTCGACTTCCTGCTGTAAAGGCGCTTCCTGTCGAACACCATCGATGCACGGTGGTCAGAACTAAGCATTAAAGAAGTAACGGCGCCAGGACTTCGGTCGTACTCACCGGGGAAGTCGGACACAAACCGGGGTAGTCAGCCATAATGGCGACTAAAGCATTATCTATGCTGAGCTGGTGGTACACCCCGTCGATCAGTTCCACCGCTAAGTCTAGATCCTCTTCGGAGGCCGGATCAAGGGACCTTTCTGGGTCTTCGGGTTGTGGGGCTGGGCTTTTTATGCCCTCCACATCCCGATGCAGTTCCTGTGTCAAAATCATACAATAAGATAATTGCCTTTAAAGGCACGGTTCAGATATGCATGCGACCGCTTACCCAGCTCTGAGGGTTGTTCATGGAAAATCCATTCAGAGGATTCTTGCGGAGGAAGTCCTCCTTCTCCCCCTTGTACAAGCCGGACAGGATCTTCACCAGATCGTTGGCCGAGCCAGGTCCCTTGCGGCCGTGACGGGTGGCGTCGTCGTCTCCGTTGAAGTCCCACATGGGGTGGGCCCTATATTGGAGCGGCTGCACCCCACGCATAATGCATGTGGCCATGACTCCGATCATGGTTAATCCGGAATGGGCTAGTAGCCGTATCCGGCCCATCAAGTAATGGACGCTACTACCATCTTCTCGTCGAGGGCTCCGTGGGCGCCAACTTAGGCGTTTCTTCAGGGGAGCGTTGCTGAACTCCGGAAGGCCGATCCGGACTGGATCCGGCAGCGGAGCATCCTCCATATAAAACCACTCCGAAGGCCAATCTTCGGACGCCTTCTTCGGGGTCCCGGACAGGTATCCGGTCCCGGCGATGCGCCATATTTCGGCTCCGCCCACTTGATATATCAACCCCTCGTGAGAGCGGGGTACGAGGCAGAACAGCCTCTTCCACAACGCAAAATGGGGCTCAATGCCCAAGAACAGCTCACACAGAGCTACGAAGCCCGCGATGTGCAAAATGGAGGCAGGTGTAAGGTGATGAAGCTGGAGTCCGTAGAACTCCAGGAGCCCCCGAAGAAACGGATGAATAGGAAATCCGAGTCCCCTTATTAAGTAGGAGACGAAACACATCCGCTCTCCTTTGGAGGGATTGGGGGCGCTCTCCGCCTGCTTCCCACCTTTGTAGGTGGCCAGTCCGGCTCGAACCGGAACCATGAAGGCCGGGGGAAGATATCCCTCTGCTTGGAGCGTCACTAACTCGCTGTGCGGGACTGAGCATCTCCTCCAATCTCCTGGCTTGGGGCTGGGAGCACGAGAAGAGGAGCCGCGTCGACTGTCCATGTTGGAATGGGTTTGGTGTCAGATGCGCCTCGATGAGTGCTTGCCGAAGGAGGATGACATGATTTGGATCTGGATCCTCGCCTCCCTTATAGGCAGCTTATTTGCGCAGCTAGGGGGGAAAACATAAAAATACCCTGGCTTTTTGCATTCGTGCGACGCGTGGAATAAGACCATTATTGGAGGCGGAAGCCAAGGAGCGCAGCATTTATGAAGCAACCGAACACTATCCGGCAAACACATGGAGCATGAAGAAGAACCCGCCTTGCAAACGCCGAAGACAACATACGCGCCGGATTCGTCGTTATTGAAGCCTGGTTCGGGGGCTACTGAGGGAGTCCCGGACTAGGGGGTGTCCGGATAGCCGAACTATCATCATCGGCCGGACTCCAAGACTATGAAGATACAAGATTGAAGACTTCGTCCCGTGTCCGGATGGGACTTTCCTTGGCGTGGAAGGCAAGCTTGGCGATACGGATATGTAGATCTCCTACCTTTGTAACCGACTCTGTGTAACCCTAGCCCTCTCCGGTGTCTATATAAACCAGATGGCTTTAGTCCATAGGACGAACAACAATCATACCATAGGCTAGCTTCTAGGGTTTAGCCTCCTTGATCTCGTGGTAGATCTATTCTTTTAACCCACATCATCAATATTAATCAAGCAGGACGTAGGGTTTTACCTCCATCAAGAGGGCCCGAACCTGGGTAAAAACATCGTGTCCCTCGTCTCCTGTTACCATCCGCCTAGACGCATAGTTCGGGACCCCCTACCTGAGATCCGCCAGTTTTGACACCGACACTGTCCCTATTCACACCACTGCTCCCAAGCCCGCGACTCGGCGGCCCACCTTCCAGCCTCCTCCTCCTCCGGTCCAACCTCACGGTGATGCTCGTCATATCTCACTTGAACCTCCTTTACCACACGGCCGTCACGTTAAGCAGTTCAACCTAGTTCCCATTGCCTCTTATCTTAAGTTGCGTCGCGATGTTGATCAATTTACGATTGCTCGTGTCTCTAGGGACCCTCGTTTTTGCACTAATGTCCAAGCTGCCATATTTACCACTATCATCATTCCTAAGGGTCTTTCTCTGCATCTGTGCATTGATTTAGAGCATATTCGTACTCATCCGGAAAAATATTCCGGGGCTATTGAGCTCATTGAGTCCTCCAATCTTGCTGCCCCATTTACATTTCAACATGACTTTAACCAAGCCACCATTCATCAATTTTATGCCACATGTTTCTTCGGTCCAAATAACACTGTTACTTGGATGACCTCCGACACAAATCTCTCGGCTTCCTACTCTCAATTTGTTACTGCCCTTGGTTTTCCCAACACCGGGTTCAAAATTCATAATGATGACCCCGACCATAGACCCAAGGGCCCTGATGCATGTACTGATCTATTCAAACCCATACCCCAACTGACTAATGATGAGAAACATAAGGGTTTTAACCAAGTTTCCATTTGGCGTGCTCCTTTCTTCATTATCTATCAATGTGTCATTCGCACCATTTATCCTAAGATGGGTGACAAGGGGTCCTGCAGTAGCTACTGCATCAATCTCATGCATCGCCTCTATGCGGCTCCGAAAGGGAAGATCAATGTGCCTCATTTTCTATGGAATGAGATCCGCCTCGCTTCGTTTCAGCACAAGTGGGCCTTTCCTCATTCTCCCTTTCTTCAAGGTTTCATCGAGAGTGTGGCTTCATTTCCTATTGCCCGCACTCATTTGCATGAGCGATGGGTCATTCCCCCACACATGGCCGATAACTATGTTCCGAAGGACTCTTCTTCTACTGCTCATCCGCACCGCACTGCTGCTAGCATCCCTTGTTCTGCTCCCTCCGGATCTGCACCCTTTGGTCACATTGATCGCTTTCTGGGGAAGGCCCACTCTGCCTTGACGAAGGCTGTTTTGTTTAACTGCTCCCAAAATCATGCTGTTGTCATGCGCCTTATCACCTCCAAGAATGCTCTGAAGACTCGTCTGAGAGACTCCGGAGTGTTCGATGTGAGTGATGATGACCGTTTTCCTGATGAGCCGCATTCTAATTTTGATTTTTCCTCGGGTCCTGAGTGGGCAGACTTCTTTGATGAGGCTGGTGGCAGTGGTGCACATGATGATGATGATGTTTGGGTATTTGATGCCAAGGGGCAGTAAGCACTATGCATACTATGATATTAGCTTGTTAGCTTGTAATCGAACTCATTGCTATGTTGTTGATTAGCTTGTATCGAACTCATGTTATGAGATTGTAGAAACTTATGTTCTATGCTATGAGTGATGAACCTATTGGAGCTTATTGTCTTGATTATCTTGTGTATGAGATTTGGTTGTGTTGGTATCATATCGAGGGGGAGCTCTCTTCATGTTTATTCTGTATGGTATCATATTGAGGGGGGGCTCTCTCCATGCCTATTCTTTGTTTATTGAGCTCGACAACAAATCCTTTTGATTTTCATTTTTATGTATGTGCATATATCTTGTCATCAACTACCAAAAAAGGGGGAGATTGAAAGTGCAATCATGCCCTTAATCATATTTTGATGTTGATGACAACATGTATGTTGGGACTAATCATGTTTATCAAGTATATTCAGGATTATGTCTCAAAGGCCGTGTGTGGATCATGACTAGGGAGAAATGCATATAACTCAAGATTGGAGATACAAGACACTAACCTTGGCTTTGTTTATGGTTTGTTCTTGAGTATAGGGATCCCGCACTATTAAGAGGGGATCGTTGGATCTAGTGAAAGATTTGCTCAAACCCACAAGCTCCAATTTTTCTCTCCGGTCGTCCGGTACTCTACGGACATCCGATCCCTCTCAGCTATCCGGATGTCCAGCTCTCTACGGTGGTGTTTCTCTTATAGAACGTTATTCACGGATTTCCGAACCTCTCAGGACATCCGGCCTCCGGACGACCGGCACATCTTGGATGTCCGATATTTCCACCACAGAACCATATTTACGGATTCCTGGGCCTCTCCGGACGTCCAGGCTCCGGACCACCGACATGGCTCGGACGTCCGTGTGCTGTGTACAGATTCGCGGCTTAGGTGTTCCCAGCGGTCAGACGACCGATAACTGTCGGACGTACGGACATATTTGTGCCACCGGACGTCCGGTGTTGTCCGGACGTCCGACCCCTTCTATGCACTTAAGTGGCTCAAACAGTCACTTTTTCCACACCCACTATATATAGGCTTCTCCCTTCCACGGGATGAGGTTGAACATTCACTTTGAGCTTGCCAAGAACACTTTTCACTCTCTCCCTCAATCCCCTACACCAAATCCTAGATCCCCAAGTGATTTAGGAACATTTGAGAGAAGTTCTCCAATCAAGTGATAGATCCACTCCTACCCCTTCTTTGCACCAAAGGAATTTGTGATTTGAGCTAGTCTTGAGCTTTTCCCCATCGTTCTTATTACTCTTGGAGGTTGGAGACTCATAGGCGGTAGGATTCTTTGGGAGAGGAATCAACCCTTGTGATTATTCCGGAAAAGTTTGTGAGGGTTTGGAGACCACCCCAAGGTCTACCACTAGTGGTTGATAAACATCTCCGTGGTGTTGTATCAAAGGGAGAATAGGGTGAGCCTTCGTGGCATTGGTGTGCCTTCGTGGTAACATCCACCTCTCTAACGGTGAATAGCTTCCCTCCAAGGAAGTGAACATCGACATACATCCTCGTCTCCTGGAGTTGCGGTTATTCCTAACCCTAACTTTCTTCTTGTGGTTCCTTTTCCCTTAGCACTTACTTATATCATATTGTGCTTGCTTACTTACATGCTCGTGTTACTTGCTTAGTACTTAGTACTAACTTGCAATTGTTAGGCTCACCTTCATGTTCCGCATTATTGCCTAAAATTGCTAAGTAATAATTAAAATTTGTAATTGTACCTATTCACCCCCCTCTAGGTCCATCTCGATCCTTTCAGAGATGAACTTGCTATAGTTCCTTATGTTAAAAATGAAATTGTTGCTATTGCACCCACACATAATAGTCCTATTATCTCTTTGAATTCTCCAAACTACACTATATCGGAGAAGTTTGCCCTTATTAAGGATTATATTGATGGGTTGCGTCTTACTACTACACATGATGATTTTTATGAATGTAATATGCATGTGCTTGCTGCTCCTACTTGCAATTATTATGAGAGATGAACTGTATCTCCACCTCTCTATGTTTCCAACACGATAGAATTGCAAGAAACTGCTTACACTATGCATTGGCCTTTACTATGTGTGCATGAATTGTTCTTTTATGACATGCCGATGCATAGGAAGAGAGTTAGACTTCGTTGTTGCATGACATATGTTACTTTTTTCTCACTACTAAATCACAAACCATTGTTAATTAAAATTGGCTTTGATATACCTTGGGATCCGGGTGGATCCATTACTTGAGCACTACATGCCTAGCTTAATGGCTTTAAAGAAAGCGCTGCCAGGGAGACAACCCAGAAGTTTGAGAGAGTCATTTATTTCTGTTGAGTGCTTTTATATAGTCTAAAAATAAAAAAATAAAGAGGGGAACCCAAAACTTTTCAGAAAAGGAAAGTGAAAGTGAGAGAGACAAGCATTGTTGAAGTGGGAGAGCTCCTTGAACTTTGTTCATGCTCACGGAAACTTTGTGAATCTTAATTACAGAAACTTTTCATAAAAAATAATTATCCCCTTGTACAATTCCATTGTATTATAAAAATAATGTGCCAAGGTTTTCCTTTAGGGTGTTTACAATGCTTTTTGGTTTGTGCGGTGCAGGACAAAAACTTTGGCTGTAGTGCGCGATTTTACATTTTTTACTGGAACGTCAAACGGTTCTGAAACTTTTTGCACTGTCTTTATGTACAAATTTTTTATTTTTCCTAATTTTGGTAGAAGTTTTGGGGTACCAGAAGTACGGTGAATGTTCAGATTGCTACAGACTATTCTGTTTTTGACAGATTCTGTTTTTGATGCATAGTTTGCTTGTTTTGATGAAACTATCAATTTCTATCAGTGGATTAAGCCATGGAAAAGTTATATTAAAGTATCTATAATGCAAAAACAAAATATGAATTGGTTTGCAACAGTACTTAGAGTAGTGATTTGCTTTATTATACTAAGGGATCTTACCGGGTTTTCTGTTGAAGTTTTGTGTGGATGAAGTGTTTGATCGAGGAGGTCTCGATATGAGGAAAACGAGGAGAGGCAAGAGCTCAAGCTTGGGGATGCCCAAAGAACCCCAAGTAGACTCAAGCGTCTAAGCTTGGGGATGCCCCGGAAGGCATCCCCTCTTTCTTCAATAAGTATCGGTATGTCTTCTGATTCGTTTCGTTCATGCGATATGTGCAAATCTTGGAGCGTCTTTTGCATTTAGTTTTAACTTTTCTTTTATGAACCATGCTGGTATGAGATAGTCCATGGTTGATAGAATGCTCATTGAACTTCACTTAAATCTTTTGAATATGGTTTTATAGAATACTTCATGTGCTTCACTTATATCATTTGAAGTTTGGATTGCCTGTTTCTCTTCACATAGAAAACCGCCATTTGTAGAATGCTCTTTTGCTTCACTTATATTTGTTAGAGCGTGGGCATATCTTTTGTAGAAAGCATTAAACTCTCTTGTTTCACTTATATCTATTTAGAGAGATGACATGAATTGGTCATTCACATGGTTAGTCATAAAATCCTACATAAAACTTGTAGATCACTGAATATGATATGTTTGATTCCTTGCAATAGTTTTGCGATATAAAGGTGGTGATATTAGAGTCGTGCTAGTGGGGTAATTGTGGAATTAAGGAATACTTGTGTTGAGGTTTGCAAGTCCCGTAGCATGCACGTATGGTAACCGTTGTGTGAAAAATTTGAAGCGTGGGGTGTTCTTTGATTGCTTTCCTTATGAGTGGAGGTCGGGGGCGCTCAATGGTTAACTCCTACCAACCTCCCCCCTAGGAGCATGCGTAGTAGTACTTTGCTTCGAGGGATAATAAACTTTCGCAATAAGTATATGAGTTCTTTATGACTGATGTGAGTCCATGGATTATACGCACTCTCACCCTTCCATCATTGCTAGCCTCTCCGGTACTGTGCATTTCCCTTTGTCACCTCGAGAGTTGGTGCAAACTTCACCGGTGCATCCAAACCCTGTGATACGATACGCTCTATCACACATAAGCCTCTTTATATCTTCCTCAAAACAGCCACGATACCTACCTATTATGGCATTTCCATAGCCATTCCGAGATATATTGCCATGCAACTTCCATCATCATCATATACATGACTTGGGCATTCATTGTCATATTGCTTTGCATGGTCGTAAGATAGCTAGCGTGATGTTTTCATGGCTTGTCCATTTTTTTATACCTTTGCTATGCTAGATCATTACACATCCTGGTACGCCGTCGGAGGCATTCATATAGAGTCATATCTTTGTTCTAGATATCGAGTTGTAATATTAAGTTGTAAGTAAATAAAAGTGTGAAGATCATCATTATTAGAGCATTGCCCCAGTGAGGAAAGGATGATGGAGACTATGATTCCCCCACAAGTCGGGATGAGTCTTCGGACTTTATGAAAAATAAAAGAGGCCAAAGAAGCCCAAATAAAAAAAGAGGCCAACGAAGCCCACCAAAAAAAGAGAAAATAAATAAAAATGAGAGAAAAAGAGAGAAGGTTCAATGCTACTATCCTTTTAGCACACTTGTGCTTCATAATAGCACCATGTTCTTCATATAGAGAGTCTCTTGAGTTATCACTTTCATATTCTAGTGGGAATTTTCATTATAGAACTTGGCTTTTATATTCCAATGATGGGCTTCCTCAAATGCTCGAGGTCTTCATGAGCAAGAAAGTTGGATGCACACCCACTTAGTTTCAATTTGAGCTTTCATACACTTATAGCTCCAGTGCATCCATTGGATGGCAATCCCTACTCCTCACATTGACATCAATTGATGGGCATCTCCATAGCCCGTTGATTAGCCGCGTCGATGTGAGAATTTCTCCCTTTCTGTATTCTCCACACAACCTCCATCATCATACTCTACTCCACCCATAGTGCTATGTCCATGGCTTACGCTCATGTATTGCGTGAGGGTTGAAAAGGCTGAAGCGCGTTAAAAAGTATGAACCAATTGCTTGGCTGAAACCGGGGTTGTGCATGATGGGAGCATTTTGTGTGACAAAGATGAAGCATGGCCAAACTATATGATTTTGTAGGGATAAGCTTTCTTTGGCTATGTTATTTTGATAAGACATAATTGCTTTATTAGTATGCTTGAAGTATTATTGTTTTTATGTCAAACGATAGACTATTGCTTTGAATCACTCGTGTCTTAATATTCATGCCATGATTAGATATATGATCAAGATTATGCTAGGTAGCATTCCACATCAATTTTTTTTATCATTTACCTACTCGAGGACGAGCAAGAATTAAGCTTGGGGATGCTGATACGTCTCCGTCGTATCTATAATTTTTGATTGTTCCATGCCAATATTATTCAACTTTCATATACTTTTGGCAACTTTTTATACTATTTTTGGTACTAACATATTGATCCAGTGCCCAGTGCCAGTTCCTGTTTGTTGCATGTTTTATGTTTCGCAGAAACCCCATATCAAACGGAGTCCAAACGGGATAAAAATGGACAGAGAATATTTTTGGAATATTTATGATTTTTGGGAAGGAAAATCGATGCGAGACGGTGCCCGAGGGGGCCACGAGGCAGGGGGCGCCCCTGACCCTTGTGGGCACCCCTTGAGGCGGTTACTGCTCTTCTTTGGCAGCAAGGAAGCTTATTTTCGGAGAAAAATCTTGGCGAAGGTTTCAATCCAATCGGAGTTACGGATCTCCGGATATATAAGAAACGGTGAAAGGGCAGAATCTGGGAGCACAGAAACTGAGAGAGACAGAGAGATAGATCAATCTCAGAGGGGCTCTCGCCCCTATCACGCCATGGAGACCATGGACCAGAGGGGAAACCCTTCTCCCATCTCGGGAGGAGGCCAAGGAAGAAGAAGAAGAAGAAGGGGGGCTCTCTCCCCCTCGCTTCTGGTGGCGCCGGAACGCCACCGGGGGCCATCATCATCACCGCGATCTACACCAACACCTCCATCATCTTCACCAACATCTCCATCACTTTCCCCCATCTATATTCAGTGGTCCACTCTCCCGCAACCCGTTGTACCCTCTACTTGAACATGGTGCTTTATGCTTCATATTATTATCCAATGATGTGTTGCCATCCTATGATGTCTGAGTAGGTTTTCGTTGTCCTACCGGTGATTGATGAGTTGCTATGATTGGTTTAATTTGCTTGTGGTTATGTTGCTATCCTATGGTGCTCTTCGTGTCGCGCAAGCGTGAGGGATTCCTGCTGTAGGGTGTTGCAATATGTTCATGATTCGCTTATAGTGGGTTGCTTGAGTGACAAAAGCATAAACCCGAGTAAGGGGGGTTGTGGCGTATGGGATAAAGGGGACTTGATATGTTAATGCTATGGTTGGTGAGGGAGTCCTGGATTAGGAGGTGTCCGGGTGACCGGACTATGACCTTTGGCCGGACTCCTGGACTATGAAGATACAAGATTGAAGACTTCGTCCCGTGTCCGGATGGGACTTTCCTTGGCGTGGAAGGCAAGCTTGGCGATACGGATATGTAGATCTCCTCCCATTGTAACTGACTCTGTGTAACCCTAGCCCTCTCCAGTGTCTATATAAACCGGACGGTTTTAGTCCATAGGACGAACAACAATCATACCATAGGCTAGCTTCTAGGGTTTAGCCTCTCTGATCTTGTGGTAGATCTACTCTTGTACTACCCATATCAGCAATATTAATCAAGCAGGAGTAGGGTTTTACCTCCATCATGAGGGCCCGAACCTGGGTAAAAACATCATGTCCCTTGTCTCCTGTTACCATCCGCCTAGACGCACAGTTCGGGACCCCCTACCCGAGATCCGCCAGTTTTGACACCGACATTGGTGCTTTCATTGAGAGTTCCTCTGTGTCGTCATCTTTAGGCCCGATGGCTCCTCCGATCATCAACAACGACACGGTCCAGGGTGAGACTTCTCTCCTCGGATAGATCTTCGTATTCGGCAGCTTTGCACTGCGGGCCAATTCGCTTGGCCATCTGGAGCAGATCGAAAGCTGCGCCCCTGGCCGACAGGTCAGGTTTAGAAGTTTGAACTACATGGCTGACATCCGCGGAGACTTGATCTTCGACGGATTCAAGCCAAGGCCGGGCGCGCCGCACTGTCGCGATGGGCATGATCTAGCTCTGCCGCCGAACAGTGCCCAGGAGGCCGCCCTGGTGTCCGCTCCGACCCTTAGTTTGGAGCCGACCGCGCCAATCGAGGATGGGTGGCTAGACAATGCCTCGGGGGCTGCAATCTCTACGGCGATCGAGCCGAACACCAACCTTGTCCTTTGCAAAGCTCGCGACTCCAAGGTGCCAGACTCCTATCCGGACTCCGAACCTTCCATGCTCCTGCCGATCGAACCCGATTGGGCGCCAATCATGGAGTTCGCCACCGTGGACATCTTTCAGCGCTCGCCCTTCGGCGACATTCTGAATTCATTAAATTCTCTCTCTTTATCAGGAGAGCCCTGGCCGGACTATGGTCGGCGAGGATGGGATGCGGACGACAAAGAAATTCAAAGCCCACCCACCGCCCACTTTGTAGCCACTGTCGACGATTTAACCGACATGCTCGATTTCGACTCCGAAGACATCAACGGTATGGACGGCGATGCAGGACACGAACAAGACTCGGCTCCTATAGGGCACTGGACAACCACCTCATCTCACGATGTACACATGGTGGACACACCTAAAAGAAACGACGACGAGGAACAGAGGGACGCAACGAGGGATCGTTCCCTCGAAAAGCAATCAAAGCAGCGACGTAAGCGATGCGCCAAACCCCACCTCGACAGAGACCTAACCTTAGAGCAGGGAGAACTGGCGGACGACGAACATGCCATCGAGCAACCGTCCGAACAGGGAAATATGGGTAAACAAACCGAACAAACCCGCCCCCGGTGAAGATAATATTCCGGACGACCTCACGCCGGACAAGCTACCGGAGCAGAAGAACCTCTACAAAAGGCTCGTCGCCACTGCGCGTAGCCTGAAAAAGCAGAAGCGGAAGCTCAAAACAGCGGAAGATGCACTCAGAATTAGATGGGGCAAAGTACTCAACACCGCAGACAAGTACGGCGACAGTGGTCACACAAAGAGCTATCCGAAGCGAAAATTGCTACCGGAATTTGATGAGGAGGCCTTAGAGCCCCGCAATCAAAAAATAAGAGACACCCGGTCGGATAAACAACCCCATGGCCAGCATAGAGCGGCAATGTGACGCCCGGATAATTAAGCTACAGTAAACTTCTGTTAATGAGGCCACATCACCATGGTCACTGTTGTTAACCTCGCGATGATTCGAAACCGTTTCAAAATTCAAATTCAAATTAATGTCAACAATAAAAGTTTTCAAAAGTTAAAACAAAAATGTTCGGGCGGTGCCATATTTTTCATATGTAAATATGGTGCAATAAACACATTTTTATAAAATGGCTAGATATTTTATAGTGGATGGAAACAATAAAACAATTAAATAAAAAGAAAAGCAGAACCTAACTAAACAAAGAAAAAACAAAAGCCTGCCCC
>NC_041385.1:427121152-427122638 GCF_002162155.2 Triticum dicoccoides
TCGCTCGCCTCTCCCTCTTCCCCCTCTCCTCTCGATCCCATCTGGATCGGGGAGGGGCCCGACCCCGTCGACCGCCGTCGCCCCGCTTCTACCTCGCCGGCGCGCCCGCGCCTGAGGAACCGCCGCCTCCCCGCCGGATAGGCCGTCCTCGACCTCCTCCTCACCGACCCCCCTCTCCCTCGCCCCCCTCTGCCCGATCTGGATCGGGAGGGGGCCGCCCCGACGTCGCCGGTGCCCTCGACAACGCCGCCGCTCGCCGTCCCTGGAACTACCTCGACGCCGCGCCTCGTCACCCGATGCCGTCCGAAGCTACTCCAACTCGCCAACATCGCCGGAACGCCATCGCCGCCGTCCTCTCCGCTCGACGCCGTCGCCGGAGACCACCTCGCCGGACTGCCTCCCCTACATCGCCGGCGTCCCTGTCTTCCTCCTCGCGCCCCGCTGCCCAGTCCCTGCAACCCCTTGTGAGCGCCACCCCCATCTCCCTCTATGACCCCACGCCGGAGTCGTCCTCGACGGGACTCGCTCGCCCGCGTGCTCCCGCAGCTCCGCCCGACCCTCGCCCCATAGCCTTCCCCGCGGCCTGGTGCCCGCGGCCACCCAGCCGTGCACAGCGCCCGCACCGTGGCCTTCCCGCCCGGCTGCCCCTTACCCAGCGCTCCTCGCCACAGGCGCCTCTCCATCGCCGTGGCCAGCGCGCCCTGCTCCAGCCATGGCCTCGCCGTGGCCACTGCCCCCTGCTCCGGCGCCTTGCCGGGTCCGCCCGCACCTGGGCGTGCGCCCGATCGGGCCGCGTCCTGCACCCACGCCTGCTAAGCGGCGCCCGATAGGCCCCTGTGCCTATGACATGTGGGGCCCAGCCCTGGAACGTTAAAAAATATATAAAAAATGGATTAAAAATAAATAAATAAATGAAAATATTAATTAACTAGATTAATTAAGTTAATTAAATCCTGAATAGTTGACTAGTTAAATTTACTTAACCTGCTAATTAAACTAAGTAACTGTTAATTAGATATCAATCAATGACAGAATGGACCCACGCGTCAGTTTGACCAAGTCAACTGACTGTTGACTGCTGACATCACCCTGATGTCATGCTGGCGTCATAATGGCATTTCCTAATTAAATTAATTCTGTTAATTCTAAAAATGAATTAAATCTTTAAAAATCTTTATAAAATAATCCATAACTCGGATGAAAATACTTTGTACATGAAAGTTGCTCAGAACGACGAGACGAATCCGGATCCGCAGCCCGTTCGTCCGTTACACCTCCCTAGCATAGCAAACACGCGACTTTCCCCCTTCGGTTCACCTGTCCGAAAACGCGAAACACCGGGGATACTTTCCCGGATGTTTCTCCCCTTCACCGGTATCACCTACTACCGTGTTAGGACACATCGAACACCGTGTATTGTCTTGTTACGCTTTGCAATGCTTTGATTGCTCTGTTGTTTATTGTATTTCCTCTCCGTTACTTCTTT